>NW_005354999.1:978813-1024244 GCF_000412655.1 Myotis brandtii
ACCCCTCACTGCCCCCACTTCCAGCCTGGTGGCCACCAATTGCACCCCCTGGCGGCCTGGTCGCCCCACACAGCCTGCTGTTCATTCGTTTGGTTGTCCCTCACTAACCCCCCTGACGGCCTGGTCACCCCACTCAGTCTGTTTGGTTGTTTCGGATGTGATGGCCCCTGGCTCTTTATATGTATAGATAACAAGTAAGCAAACTCTGGATCCTTCATGTTTTCAGCCTAAAACAAATCTTAACAGGGGCTTACTGCTTGGTGCTCTGTCTCTGATTTCATTTCATGCTTTTCTATTAGCTGGTTTTATCCTCTACTAATGCTGGAATATAAAACTTTGTAATTCTAACTTAATATACATATGTAGTCTTAATATTTGCTTTTTCTATGTGCTATTTTTCTTCTAGTAGAAGATAGAGATATCATTTTGTACTATCTTACTGCTGACACTCTTTGCAAGAACTATTGTGGACACATAGTATTCACACACATACATACACACGCACACACACACATACACACACAAGTTTAAATTTGTGGAATAAAACTGAAAAATGTTCTTACTTTAAAAACTAACTGCTTATTTATATAAGTGAAATGTTTCCTAACCTCTCAGAAATGGAACCCTTTTCTTTTTATACCCTCCTGCAATGGTTTCCTTTGCTGCAAGTTAATAACATTTGATAAGTACTTCAGATAAATGTGTCTATAAAATTTTGTTTTTAGCCAATTTCATGATTGAAAAGTCAGACAGATGCTATCTGATATTATCTATGAAGCTAGGATGGGAGGTTATTTTCTGTGAAGAGCTACTGTTTTAAAAAAAGTGTAGGATATTTAAAATAACCACTGTAAAAGTGTGCTAACTAGGGAAATCAAGAGATACTGTAGGGTACCACTGGGATTCACTTGACATTAGAGATCATAAATGTATTGCAGTAATAGTCTTGTTGGATTCTACCACCCAGCTTCTCAAAACATTGTAATTTTGCAACCCTTATTACATGAAAACCATTAAAAGTTACATATACATTGTGAGCTGCTCTTATGTCTAAATGAAAATGTTCCTACATGGATAGTAATACATTTTCACTTTTTCTTTCTTGGATGAAGAGTGATATATGTTCAGTTGCCTCCCAATGGTGGATTTTTATTTGAACCTAAAGAATAAGGGGCTCTCCCTCTTGGGAGCATGCCCGTACCTTTCCATCTCCCTCTTCCCCGCAGGCACATTACCTTTGCCTTTCTCTCTCCTAAGCTCTAAGGGCCCTCTTTTGGTTTCTGTAACTTGTTTCCTGAACCTAAGCAGCCCAGCTGGCTTACTTCTACCACCTTTGTAACTTCCTAAATAAACTTTCTCCTATAATGAGAAACAAAACAAAGAAATAAAATAAAAAAGAGAGTAAGAGTCTTAGCATTTAGATCTTGCCCCTTTAGATAAAATAGTTTTTAAATCTTTTTTTTCTTGTCCTTTAAATTTAGTCTCAAATTATTACTACACAATTTAAATGGCAAACTTAAATTAATTTGTTTTCCATGAACTCTCTTTGTTTTTATCTTCCTTTCTTTTTTAATAACTGCACCCTTTTTTTCCCATTTCACTGTCTGTAATATGTTTTATGAGCTCTCACCTAAAGACACCAGAGAAATAAAGTGTCAGATAAAGTCAGAATAAATTTTTTGAAGATATGAGAGATAGATTAAGGACTGCTGTAAGATATTTCAAAATGAAGAAAACTGTAAGAAAATATGCATAAATTATGAGTAAAAACAAGTCTTAATATATATATATATCAGAAACATTAAAAACAAAGCGCCGTGGTCTAATATGTGATTCTATTTTGTTCTTATAGACTAAACTATTTTAGTTTCTCTTAGTGATATTATATTCTGGATCCTGCGGAAACTGAAGTACACCTTGTCAATTTCATGCAATAGTGAACATTCGATAAGTGCTTCAGATATTGTCTATGAAATTGTGTTTGGAGGAGCTGCTATACCTCTGCTACACCTCCCTCTCACCCTTAGTATCTTCACCTGAAAATAAGAGCACAGCAGCCCTCCCCTCCTTGTCCATGGGGGATGTTTCAAATCTGCCTCTGTGATGGATCTCTGTGCAAGTTGGTTGCAAACATCATTCTATTCCCTTTGGAGATATCTGCTCACTAAGCTATAGATCCACTATACAATCATATAGGAAATATTTTCCCTATTTTATGTTAAGTAAAAATATGATTGCACTTTATCAAAAACTTTGCTAAAATCAGGATGCATGAAGGCTATGGAAACCTGTCCAGGTTTAATGACTGGAGGCTACATCTCCTTTTTATTTACACTAACAAGCAATGCAAAGGATGCATGGAAGACCAGGGGTAGAGGTGGAACAAGTGGTTGAGGCTCCCTCTGCCTTCTTGACAGAGGAATGTCAAAGGTTTAGTGGTCTCATATGGTTGCAGATACATAACTTTTGCTGCACGGCAGTTTCAGAATAACTTTACTTCTTGGTTGCCATATTGTTTTGCTACAGGGCTCATCTGAGATCTCAGTGCAATAGGCCTAACCATGGCCTACCATAGTTTGAACCATGCTCTTCAAGTTTTATTAATCACCAAAAATGAAATAGAATCATAAGACACACTACTTTGCCTTAGTGGTCCTTATATCTGCTTCCTAACTCCCAATGTCTGTTGCACTGGAACCATTCAAATAAACTTTTTTCTGTATGACTGAATAAATTAGTGAGTTAATGGTCATTCAGACTGCTTAATCCATCATGGTTATGTTTTTCTCTCTATATCTGTTCACAAATAATAATACTATCTAATAAAAGGGAATATGCAAATTGACCATCACTCCACCACAAAGATGGCGGTGCCCAGTCCTCTCAGCCCCGTTGGAGTCCCCCAGTCCCGGGGCAGGGGGAGCCACTGAGAGTGGGCAGCGTGAGCGGCCTGGCAGAATGCTTGCTTCGTTGCCGCGGAGACTAGGCAAGCGTTCCATCCCGGCAGCGGAGGGCCCCAGGGCAGTGGGCATGGAGCGGCCGGGGGGAAGAGGGGAAGAGGAACACTTGCGTCGTTGCCCCAGAGATGAGGCTAGCGTTCCATGCCCGGCCTGGGGGGCCTCTGGCCAGGCGGTCCCTGAACACTTGTGTTGTCGCCCTGGTGATGAGGCAAGCATTCTGCGCCCAGCCGTGGAGGGCCTCTGGCTGGGGAGGGCAGTTGGGGGTCATGAGGCTGGTCCGGCAGGGCAGTTGGGGGATATCAGGTTGGCCGGGGAGGGAAGTTGTGGGGCATGAGGCCAGCTGGGGAGGACTGTTGGGGGCCATGAGGCTGGCAGGGGAGGGCAAATGGGGGAGATCTGGCCAGTGGGGGGGGCAGTGGGGGAGAGAAGGCCGGTATGGGGGGTAGTTGGGACAGCAGGCAGAGAGGTTAGGGGCAATCTGGCAGGCAGGCAGTTGAGTGGTTAGGAGCCAGCGGTCTCGGATTGAGAGAGGGATGTCCGACTGCTGGTTTAGGCCCAATCCCACAGGGACATCCCCCGAAGAGTCCCAGATTGGAGAGGGTGCAGGCCGGGCTGAGGGACAACCCCCCCTCCCCCTGCATGAATTTTGTGAACCAGGCCACTAGTCTAAATTTATTTCATAAATTTATCAGGAAGAAATACAGTTTTTAATCCAGCTTTTCTTTTTCTCTTCTAAAAATAGTTTTCCTTTTATTGTATACAGCATTTAATACTATTTCCCTCAAAACTGGGGCAGCAAGACCCTTCTCACATCCTAAATTCCTCCAGTTCTATATCTAAGGCAATACTGCCAAATCCAATTGGACATTATTAATGAACTTAACATACTGATTTATCCCAGCCCTGTTAATAGAACCATATTATTAAGTATAAGTCTTTATAAAAAACAGCATATATATATATTTACTTTTTAATTGATACATAATTGACATATAACATCATATTAGTTTAAATGTGCTTTTACTTTTGCATGCATTATTTTTACAATTTCATTTATACTTTAGTAAATTTATAATGTCTTACGATTTTTAATAATAGTATAATAAAATCATAATAACAATAACTGCTATTGAGGATCCATAATGTGCCACACCCTGGGAAAGGTCACATTAATATATTACCTGATTTGCTTTGCACAACTATTCTGAAAAATATGTGGCATTATTCCTGTTTCCTAAATTATATTGCCTAGTTTTTAGGAAAAAAAATATATATGAACATAGTATGTAATACGAAATGCATCTCCAATTACATTTAATTTCAATCAAAATTAAATCTATTTTTAAGATAGAAATAGATTAATTACAAAAATTAAGACATTTAGAAAACAGTGGGAGTTTATTGTTGCAATTATCTCATAATTCAGCTCTATGGGCCAAAATCTTGAAGTTCTCAGAAATACAATACTCCACAATGAAGTTACTCTATTTTCATTTCAAACATAGTAACTGGCTTTAAACTGTATTTTCCAGAGAGCCAGGTATTTATATGAGTTTTCTGTGTAGCCCATGTGTGTGCTCCCTCTAACAAAGAGAAATCCAGGTGTCATTGGCTCTCTTTTCATTGCTTCCCAGAATCTGATCAGTATCTGCCCAACAAAAGTAGACCAAGGCATTGAACAAACTACACACTCAGAGTAGGTCATCAAAGAGGTGTGTGTGTGTCTGGGGGGCGGACCTATTCACTTTTTAAAGAAAAACTGTTATCTGAGTCCTGATATGGCTCTGACTGGAGCTTAAGAGGAAGTTTCAAGCAGCAGCCTGGCATGTATTTGATAAACTCCACATTATTGGATTGACTTTTTTTTTTCTTCTGTCACACCTGTATTTGTAAACTGTACTGCATGGTGACTGACGATCCCAAAGATGAACAATGAGCAGAGACTAGAGAAAGAGATGAAAGACACTGTATTGGAAAAGAACAGGAAGAGAACAGCTCCTCATCATTCTATCGGAGCTTCTGCTTTATGAACTGTAGATCACTGTCAATCAATATGGAAGGAGAGCAAAAGGGACACAAAAGATTCATTAAAATAACGTGTTCAGAATGTCGCAGGGATTCATAATCAGCCACAGGTGAAGAGTTTCCTGTCACAACCACCAAAATACTTGTCTCTCTGATAAGAGATTTTGCTAGATGATATGTATATAAACTCTTCTGTGCTTATAAAATGGGTTACTATGCCAGCAATAAAAAATGCAAGCCTCACACGTTCTGATGAGAACAATTACTAACTAGATTGTTCTAAAAAAAACTAAGTTTTTTTTAAAATCCTCTTTATTATATTGCCTAAACTTAATGAATAAAACTATTTCTTGGAGAATGTTTTAAAATAAATTTTTAAAAAGATTTCAAAATGTTTGGCTATTTTAATATATAAATGCAAGATTAACCAAAGTTTGAGTTATGTGAAAATTATTCATCTCAAAAAAAAACACCCAAATAATTCCAAGTAATTGGAGGAATTTTATTTGAAATTCAAATATTTCTAATACCTCTGTGATACTATTTTTATTCTGAGAATACATATGAATCATCTTGAAATTCAGAGTGATCGTATTGGTAGTCATGGTGAAAAGTTGAATTATAGATTCTTGCTTTCTGCTATGCAAGTCTCTAGAAATGTTGCTTCACATGGCAACTGCCACAAATGGGTTTGGAGTTGTGGTAGATTTTAAGTCAGAACACATGGATATGACTACCAACTCTTTAATAAGAACACTGGCCAATCTTGAATCTATATTACTAACCATAGATTAAGAATTCCTATTGTATTTTTGTATGGTTAATATAAGAAAACGATAGAGGTTGATCCCTAAAATAACTCACTTAATGCTGAGCAAAAGCTACTCATATACCTCCATGAGTGACATAAATTTATCAATGCAGCTAGCAGAGTTCTTAGGACATAAGTGTCTGACATATGTGGACACTTCCCTATTTTTCTACCTACTTTAAACTGTGAATATTTTAAGAGATATATCTCTTATGATATTGGCATCTGCTAATCTATTTGCATTTCTCATGAATGGTTGGATCATCTTTCAACATGAGAAATAATGTCTTTAACCTTTTCAGAGTTATTTTTGGTGGTTTGTGGGAGATGGGTAGAATAGATATTTTACTATGAATCTATCCTGACATAGGTATTTTAATAGGAAAAAAAATGTCTTCCTCTCATAGATGTCCCAGCAAAGCTCATGTGAATGTTAACAGATGTTTTACATTAAATATTTTTTTAAATTTCTTTTCTCTATTTGTTTTTTAATAATATACCAAGAGGACAGACTAGTTCCCATGTTTAGGTCCAAGGCTTTCAGGAGTATCAGCAATCCTGCAAATTCCACAGAAAGTTATCACAATGTAAATCATACTCCCAAGTCTTCTGTATCTCTCTTATGTAGTAACTAGAGGCCCGATACATGAAATTCATGCAAGAGTAGGCCTTCCTTCCCCCAGTTGTGGGCACTGGCTTCCCTCTCTGGCACCCGGGATCCGAGCCCCCCCCCCCACCAGCAGGCACCCAGGACCCAGGCTTCCCTTACAGCCCCAGCTTCATCAGAAAGGTCATCCAGAAGGACATCTGGTCTAATTAGCATATTATGTTTTTATTATTATAGATGAGCTCTAGTTTTGAGCAGGAGAACATAGAAATTAGATAAACTGGGCTCCTGAGATGTCTCTGAAGACCACACTCACTCAACCCTGCTGGGAAAGCCCTTCAGCTTGTTTAACATTGGCTGGTTCTCACCCATGCTCATAAAGTCAAAACCAGGACTTTTAATGCATGATCTTCTGACTTACTGAAGGTTACAGGCTAAATCTACGAGATTTTCTTCCTCCTTCAAGAAATAAGCCATAGTCATATATTGTTAACACTTATAATAAACACCACAATATATTTAGCCCAAGTATTTGAAGATTGTAATTGAGTTCACAAAACATCACTAGAATCCTATTTATTTCTGTGTTGCACTTCAGTTTACCTAGCTATTGATTAGAAACAAAGAATATAAATAATGTTAGTTATAACAGTGAAATGGAAAAATCTAAGCTATGTCTAGATACCTGTCATTCAAACTGTCATCCCTGACAGAAATTTCTGAGTTTGTGGAGGTCTGTTCTGGGGTGGATGGCAGATTAAATAGAAGAAATGCAGGCAAACTACTGGGGTGGGGAGAGATCACATTTCTATCACTCCTTTGCATATCAGACTAAGAAAGGAGAAAAAGAAACCTAACTTTAGTATAGTTAGGTTGCAGGAATTATGAAAACTAAATCTAGTAATTATAGAATATCATCTTTAAATAAAAAAATTCATAATGCTATGTGCAAAAGGGACAAAGAGTGCATAATAACAGTGAATTCTTAATAAACACTATGTGGCAGGCCCTCTGCTAGGCAATATGATTCTTATTATAGCTTGAGAGAAATGGCACCTCAACTCTTTTAGCTCATCCTTGGGTCTCAACTAACTCATCATTCATTTTAGTAACAAATTCATTAAAAACAGATTTTTCCTGATTTTTTTTTAATTGATCTTCTCTCACCATATAGAACACAGTGTCTGGCTCAGAGGAGGTGCTCAACAAATACTGAAAATGTCATCTAAAGTAGTATGAAGCTATTAAAGAAAAAAATTACAAAAGAGCAAAGAAATGAATGTAATTTTGAGAATGATATGTCTTATAGTAACATCTCTATTTGTGGTTAATGATAAGAACCATTTATAAAATATTTGCTAAGGGGGCTGTTATCAGTTTTTACAGCTTCAACAATTATTCATACTGACGCATAACAAAGTAAATCAGGTTGATCTACTGGCGATTCAAAACTTTTCCCTTAAGCATATAAAAATTGCCAAAAATATTGGCTTTAAAGCTTCTTGGTAGGAGGTTTCAAGAACCCTAATAGAACAGATGGTGCAGTGGTTAAGGAGGGACGTTTGATGATAGGGGCAAAGGACAATATTAAAAAAGTTAATAGAAACAATAACATGGAGAACATAAATCACATCTCCAGGTAGATGTTTTTTTTCTAGTTTTGAATTAATTTGTTTGTTTTGTTTAAATTATGTTGGTTTGTTTCAAATAAGTAAGATTATCTAAGCCTATTAAATAATAATATTTCTATTTATAAATAGCTTATGCTTAGTAACATTGCACATATAGCTTGCCTACCTGTGCTATTGATAGACTGTAAAGCAATCTAAACTTAAAAACAAGAATAGAAGCACAGCAGCTCATTTACATAGAATCTCTGATTTGTTCAAGTCAATTTTATTTTGCCTTTTAGCAAATGTTTTCCATCAACCTCATGTATTTCTATTGGATACAATAGCTCTCTAACAGCTGAAGATACAGCATGAGTCCAAGACTAATAGCAACTTTAAAATAAATCACTTTTATTCTGTGCAATAAGGCAAAGCCATTTTACTAATGGATCACAAAGAGGGTAAGAACATGACACAAATGTTAGTCTAAATTGAGTATAGTGAACACCATTAGTTCTTTAGATTTTACTTTTAATGCCTATATAAGCTTTTCAACAGATTGGTATATCAGATGGGGTGTGTGTGTGTGTGTGTGTGTGTGTGTGTGTGTGTTTTCAATGTCCAAAATGGATGTTTTAAGTGGCTCAATTTAAATTGTGGAACCCATAATGTTTATTTCCAGAAAGCCATAGTTCATATTAAAGATCTCTTTGTTTACATTTCCCTTATTGTCTGTAATTTCTAAGGATATTTTTGAATAGATCATTTCATTCCGAAGTCATTATGGAATACAAAATAAAAACTGTGAAGACATACATGTATACCCCAAAACCAATTCCAGAAGCCCAGACAATGCCTTGTGGAGTATAATTAACGTTCCTTGAAGTTGCTTATGTATTCAGACATAAAAGTGCACTTAGTAGATGTAATTACAGCTTTTACAACAGTCTAATTAAACAGCACATCCATCATAGATATCGTCTGCTTTGCTGAGAATTATATAAATCAATCTGAAGCCGAGCAGGCAGTGAGTTGCTTGTGCTTCCCCACCTGCTGCTACTAACTGTAAACAAGCAACAGCCAAAGGGAGAGAAAAATCTTTCACACCAGAAAGTGATAAATGATATGATTTCCTGTGCTCAGTACTTCTTGGTGCAGACCAGAAAGACAGTTTGTGCATTGTAATTATTACACATTATTTCTTTGGAACTAAAATTTATCCTGCAATGTGAATCAACACCACTGTTTTACCATTAAATCAAAGGAGGAAGATGATTTTTCCCAAGATGATAAAGTGGAAAATATGTGGAATGGGTGTGCATAACTGACAAAATAATTTAAATTCCAATTATAATACCCATCAAATTCATGGTTAGCTCTTTCTTTGTGGCACAGTTTTTCTGCATTTATTAAAAGGAATAGGAAAAGTTTATATTCACATTTTTTTTTATCAATCAGAGTGCTTGCTTTTTGATTTACTCTGCAACTTTGATGATCTGAAAGGAAATGCTTCCTCTCATTATGAGGAAGAAATACCATATCGATAAGTGATTTCAGATGATTGTTCAGTAAACTGGAGAGGAAAACCAGGAGTATGATACTGGACATTTGAAGTTTACATGGCGGTTAGATATCCAAGTGGAAATAAGTAGACATCTGGTTATATGAATCTAGAAAGGTGTACTGTGTGAAATCACTTACCATATCGATAAGTGATTTCAGATGATTGTTCAGTAAACTGGAGAGGAAAACCAGGAGTATGATACTGGACATTTGAAGTTTACATGGCGGTTAGATATCCAAGTGGAAATAAGTAGACATCTGGTTATATGAATCTAGAAAGGTGTACTGTGTGGTGTGTGTGTGTGTGTCTAATAGTTGTCAGCATGCAGCATCTTGATGGTATTTAAGGGCATCTGACAAAATAAGATTATAAAGTAGTAATAGAGAAGAAAACCCATAAAAAAGAGAGAGTATTAAGGACACATCAACAACAACAACAAACTAACAAATAATGGCTACAGAGGTATAAGGGAAACCAAAATGTGGTATTCTGAAAAACAAGCACATTAAATGTCTACTGCTATATGAAAAGCTGTTCTAAAACTTATTGGCTTAAAAATATTCCTTTGTTCGTGATTCTGTGAGTGGCCAAGTCGACTCTGCAGGACTGGTCTGTATCGGCTCCATGTAAAATCACCTGAGCCCACTTACAGGTCTGGACCTTCATCTGGGGAAGCTGGTATGGCTGAGGCCTCTGTTCCAAAGGTCCCCCATCCTTTGGAAGGCTAATGTGGGCTTGTTCCCATGGTGGAAACTTTCCAACATAGAGAGCGCAAACTCTGCCACGTTTCTTGAGGCTTAGGCATCGACTCACACAGCATCACTTCTACCACATGCCATCGGTCAAAGTGAGAAACAAGTCCAGCACAGATTAAAGAGATTGAAAATTACAACTAACTCTTTTGGAAAGACCTGCAAAGAATTTGTGACAATGCTCTGCAATCTGTCCCATCAAGGGAAGAAAATGCTCCAGCAAGACCAAATGGGAAACTATCTAGGGACATGTCTTAGATGATGAAGGCCAAAACTGGACATTGCACTAATAAAATTAAGGGCTCAGCCAAATTCTTTATGTTAGAATTGTACCCTGTGGAATATAAGAGGACCATGTTGAATGATTGATTGTATGGTAGTTATAACTACCACATGAGAATTCTCACAGCTTGGAGAAAGTCTATGCATGGCCATGGCCTTTTAATTATATAAGAAAAAAAGCAGCAGTGACCTTACTTATATTTTTATAAGATTTTAGTTATCAGCCTTTATATTTTCCTTTGCTAATTCAACTAGAGAGCAACTTGCTATCTGAATGTACTGAGAACTATATTTTTAAACAAGTCAAGGGCAACACCATGACAACTAATGTCTTATTCTCTAAAATGAAAAGCTTTATGGTAACTATTTTTTTTCAAAAAAATAGGTGCTTGATTCACTACATTTGTATTAAAAATGAGGGCTTCAAGTTTTGAAATTGAAAGCAATGTAAAAGATTTTAATATATAAAATTACGTTCTATTTTCCTATTTAAAAACAGAATTGCATATGACCTGAAGAATAGCAAGAAGTTCACTTACAAGAATTCTAAGTAATTCTTTTTTCTCCATTAAGCAAAATAGGGAAAAACCACTTTTAACAACATTTTTCAATTGCGTGCAATTTAATGTAGGATAATGAAAGACTCTTAGATGGCAGTTGCTACAAGAAATAAGAAATAAAAAACTTACTTGGCAAATTATGTCCTTCCTTAGATTTGCCATAACTAGAGGCCAATAATATTATGAGATAAAATTAAGGCTCAAAAGATGGCTATTGTGTTTAACTTGTGAAAAACAATCAGTGTTAAAGCATCCTCTTGTTTTAAATTGCATACTTAATATCTTTAATTACATAGCCAATGTTGATGAAAGTCAAGCATGCAAATTAAACAATGCAGCACAGATGAAAATGCCCTCATTTTGGAGGGATGAGAGTGAGGTGAGCACCTGACTCCACTGTGAATCTCAGCAATAGTCCCACCACAGTAAACCCTGATGCCAAGCTGGTCCCAGGTCCAAGGCTCCAGGTCTGACACAGCACCTTTGTTGGCCCTGGTGATCCCAGGCTCCAGGCCCACCCCTGTCACCCAGGCTGGCAACTGCAGGACCAGTCTCCTATAGCCCCAGGCTCTTAGCTTGCACCTGTGCCATGCTGAACCCCACTATCTTGGATCCAGCCTGCCCCTGCAGACTCTTGATACAGACATATTCCCATGGATACATGCTCCAGGCTTGCTCTCTTTTACCCTAACTCCAGCCCAGCCCCCATGGACATAGAACACAGCCTGAACACAATGGCCCCAGGCACCAAAGTCCATGAGGGTGGACCACAGCACCATGCTCATTCCCAAAGATTCAGGCTCCAGGACAGAAGATGGATGTCTCAGCTCATCCAAAGAAAACACACCTTTCCTCCATCTCTCACATTTTTAAATTATTTAATATTACTTCTTTGTTCTATTTAGGCCTTCAACAGATTAGATGATGCCCACCCACAGGGGTGAGGGTGATCTTTATTCAGTCTTTACTCAATCTATTCACTCATATGCTAATCTCTTCCCCAAACTCTCACAGACACACTCAGAAATAATGACTTACTAGCTATTGGGGCATCTCTTAGCCCAGTCAAGTTGACACATACAATGAACTATTACAGTACCTAACCTTGCAAGTCACATAGCTACTCTTCACTGAAAAGGAGAAATAGTACCAGACATTGGCCAGTCCCTACTAGTCTCAGACATTGGAATGGGTCTCAGAAAATTTTGAGGTGGGCGCTCTGACAACTGGGACCCACACGGGGCTAGATTCAAATTCAGAACATTCTACCTGTGTGGCCAATGGTAGTCACTAGACGTAGGCTCACTTCAAAGATATTCATAAGTGTGAGGGCCCCTTGAGTATTGAAATAATCATCACTGGTTATAAATTAAATCTTTGATAAAAATAATATTTTTCTTCCTCTGCTTCTTTGAGTGGTTTAATTTTTAATATTTGAAATTTGGTTCTTTATTACATCATATTGCATTTTTCTTTTCCTTTCAGATTTAAGTGAAACAAAATAGTTTCCAAATGAGATACATTTATTAAATGAGCAGCAAATGTCCCTCTAAGTGACAATGTCAGTCCTCATGTAATTAAAAAAAGTTATTTACACCCCAGAAAAATATGTTTTACATGTGTATCTTTAATTTTTTACCAGTATCTTCAAATTATGGCTATCTTTAGTCTGTAAATAACACACCTGGAGAATATACTAAATAGAGAACTCAAGGGAAATTTAAGGAAATAAAAAAAGAAACAGAAGTTATGGATTGAGTAATTAAATAGGGTGCAACCATGATGGTGACAAACAAAAATAATATGATATTTTGCTTTATAAAAATTAGTCTCCATTTTTCAAACACTAGGAATAAGTTACATAAAGCACAGGAAAACTTTTTATCCATTCATAAATATATACTAACGACTATCCCAGAGTTTGGGCATACAGTGATGAATAAGACATAATCATTAAATTAATGACACTTATCTTCTAAAGCAGTGGTTCTCAACCTTCCTAATGCCGCAACCCTTTAATACAGTTCCTCATGTTGTGATGACCCCCAACTTCATTGTTACAAATTGAACATAATTAAAGCATAGTGATTAATCACATAAACAATATGTAATTATATATGTGTTTTCTGATGGTCTTAGGCGACCCCTGTGAAAGGGTCGTTAGACCCCCAAAGGGGTCGCGACCCACAGGTTGAGAACCGCTATTCTAAAGGGATATACAGAAATCAATCACTTCCTTATGTTGGGTACTAATGATATTTATAGTACATACAACATACAATGGACTACAGAGAAGGAAGTATAGTGGCACAAGTGACCTATAGCAAACTCAAGGGCAGAAAAAGTATGTTAAGGGTGCAGTACAAAACTTTTCAAATGCATTTTCTGAAGAGTAATTCACTGAAACTCTAGAATCAAACACCTCTGAGAAAAGTTAACATTTAACTGAAACTATTGGAAGATTTCTAGGCAGTCAAGAGAGAAACAATGTATGCAAGAATGAAGATATATGCTAAACAATAAAAGGCTAATATGAAAATCCACTGAACGGAGAACATCCAGTTGCTATGACATGCACTGACCACTAGGGGGAAGACACTCAATGCAAGAGCTACTCAGCCAGAAAATGGGCTCATGGCTGGTGAGTGTAGTGGAGGTGGCAGGAGCCTCTCCTGCCTCCGTGGCAGCGCTCCCACCTCTGTGGCAACACTAAGCTTGCCTGACTGCCTGTGGGGAGCGGGCCTAAGCCATCAGCTAGACATCCCCTGAGAGCTTCCGGACTGTGAGAAGGCACAGGCCAGGCTGAGGAACGCCCTGGCCCCCCGCACCGAGTGCACGGATTTTGTGCACCGGGCCTCTAGTATGCTATATAAAAATAATTATAGACCTAGCTGGTTTAGTTCAGTGGATAGAGTGTCAGCCTGAGGACTGAAGGGTCCTGGGTTCTTTTCTGGTCAAGGGAACATGCCTGGGTTGTGGGCTCAATCCCCAGTAGGGGGTGTGCATGAGGCAGCTGATCAATGATTCTCTCTCATCGTCGATGTTTCTCTCTCTCTTTCTTCCTCTCCCTTCCTCTCTGAAATCAATAAAAATATTTTAAATTATAAATAATGTTAGGAGAAAATATTAACATTGTTATAATATGATATTTAAAAACTTCAGATAATTATATATAACCATTATTTTATTGCAAGCAAACTATAAGGGCTATGGTTGGCAAAAGAAACTTACTTTCCTTATGTAATTTTCTCTTCTGTTGTCATGTTATTTTTACCAACTAAAGAGCTTCATTAAAATGTTTCACAAGGTTTTCAGCAAGCTGATTCTGTTTCTGACAAACTCCCAAAGCCTCCTTATTTTTCCAAGTCAAGTAAGAATAACATTTGACTTTTAAATCTAAATATTTGTTATAACAAACTCACAAAACATAGAATACTGTCCTTTGAGAATTGTGTCAATTTTCAAGAGAAGAAAGGTTAGGAAACCAATGATTATAGTGCAATGTAATGAGATCTAAAATAGAGAAAAACTAATGTATGTTAGGAGTAAATGGTCAAGAGAATGCCAGAGGCATCAGTTATATACTTACTGCTTACAGGTTCATCAGGAGCAAAAATAATGGCTGGATTTAATGATTACTTTTGTTAGTCAATGTTAGTGTTAAGCAATTAGACACATATTAGACAATTTATAATTTTTATACGATTTGTAAAAAGACTTATATTTGTAATTGTTTGACCAGGTGTGTTAAGAATAAAAACAGAGATTAGATTTGTGTACTTATGACCAATAATACGACACAAAAGCAGATGAAAACTCATTCTCAAGCATTTGAGGGCTACAAAATTGTTTCAATGCCTTGTGTGGTTCGCTATGAAAAATAATGTGTTTGAGCCAATAAGAATTAGACATGCTTCTAATGATTATTTCTCAGGAGCAAATAAATTCATAAGTCTTTCATTCTAATGTTATATTCTTGGAGGACATGAACCAGGAGCCTCTTTGGATGAAGAATTAAGTGTTACTGGGATTGAACTAAAGGGGTAAGCATACCATTTGCTTCCAAGCTTGCTTGGACCTAACTTCACTCCCTAGATTTCCATTCATTGGACAAGCAACCAAAAGTCCAGGAGAGAAAGGGAGGCAGTAATAACACACCTGTCCATCACCAGTCTCTTATTCTCAGAGAGATTTGGCATTGTAAGGTTACCCAGCCCTGAGACCAAGGTACAAGATGAAGAGTAAAGGAAATCAGTGTTTCATTATTTGTCCTCTGCACTCAGGTAAATAAGTCTACTTCCTTTCTACAAAAATGATGTTCCGAGTTTCCACTTCATGTACCTTTGATAGGCATCATTGGATTCACCTGCTCTGCAGTCCTCCGACTCTCCCATTCCTATATTGATGTCCTCTAGTTAATTCAGGGACCAAACAGAATATGAGAGTTCTTTATGCCTAGCGGACATCCCGACAGTCCCTAAGGAAAAGGGCATTGTCAAAGGAAAACAATCTCCTCTTTGATGACGAGTCATGAAACTTAGGAGTCCTAAATAGCATATTTGTAGAGTCAGGGAATTAATGCATTTGTGAGGTAAAAACCAACATGCCAAAATCCAGGGGTATAGTGTCAAAATATTAAAAGTAACAAGTGGTACATGCTATAGCACAGGGTTAAACAGCAAAACTATGGCTTTTCTGAAAAAAAAAATACATTTATTGATTGCACTTACCTGCTCTAAGAAGGGAGGTTTTTTTGTTTTGTTTTATTTTAAACACTTTTATTATTTTTTTAGAGAGCGAGGAAGAGTTAGGGACAGAGACATAGAATCATCAATGAGAGAGAAGCACCACTGATAGGCTACCTAAGCGGGGAGGGCTTTATTAAGTGATTGAGTTTAATTATCTTTGGTTAACCTTTATCTGCTTTTTAAAAGTAACTGTCTATTGAACAAACTATTTTCTAATAATCTATAAAGTATGTTATTACTAATTTGATTCGTTACAACAGAAAAAATATAAATTACATAAAAAATATAAAACAGTGGAAAGATCTTTTTTAGAGTAATATGATTACACAAGGATTTCTATATTAGAGAAAATGTGTATCGTTTCCTAAGATGTTTTTACATTTGTGAGACACATACAACGTATCACTCTGTGACTGCCACTGTACCTCTAGGTACTTCTAGTTTATTTCTTCATTTGAACTTCTTACATTTAATGAATTGTCAGATTGCCATTAATCTGAGTAAAATTCCCATAGAGTTGGCTATATAAGCATTGCAGTAATGTGTAGTGGCTCCTGGCGATATGGTTATGAACAGAATATATAAATCTTTACACATATAAGAGGCATACCACAAAGAGCAATACAATAACACAGCACAATATTTAATCTTCTTCCTGGATAGACTGTATAAACATAACAGCACCCCAGAGATAAGAACTGAATATTGGGTAAACACATCAAGATCAGCATAGGCTGCAGTAAAGTTAATCAAAATATTGACCATATTTATTATTTAGCATGTCACTTTTCTACACTACTAAATGCTTGGCTTTAAAATTCTGTAGAAACATAAACAAACTAGAGGCCCGGTGCACAAAAATTCATGCACTTGGGGGTCTCTCAGCCCGTCCTGTGCCCTCTTACAGTCCAGGAGCCCTCAGGGGATGTCCTACTGATGGCTTAGGCCTGCTCTCCTCTGCCCACTGGCATGTGCCTTGGCTGGCCTGGCGCCGCCTGCACACTGGCCCCACCCCCTGCTGACCTCCATTCGGTCAATCTGCATATTATGCTTTTATTATATAGGATTCCCTGTGTAATGGAATTGAATGCTAAATATAAGTATAAAGGCTATTCATATTGAATAAGATAATGCTCTTCTCTTCAAAACCGTCCTTTGTCATAAGGAGTACTAGGCACAGTTCTTTCAATAATTTGCAAGGTCCTCCATCACCTGTCAGACATCAATTTTTCTCTCACCCATTCACATGGCTGCAGCCAGAGAGGCTTCCTCACTGTGCTCTGCAAACACACAGCAGCTGCTCCCACCTAAAGGTGTAAGGGTGTTTGCATTTGGTGTTTTCTCTTCTGAAAGCACTCATTCTACTAACCTCCCTCCCTCTCTCTCTCTCTCTCTCTCTCTCTCTCTCTCTCTTCCTCTCTATCCCCCCCTCTCCTCCCTCTCTCTTTCTTGTATATACACACACCTCCTCCATTATTTACTCGATATCTCCTTAGAGAGATATTCTGTAGCTATCTCAAAAAAACAAAACACAAAAACACAAAAATTGTATCATCACCCTAACATTCCCTAAACCCATTCCCTGCTTTTTTCCCTAGCACTTATCACTATAGAATACATTACATAACATTAAGCATATATTTATTCATTTTCAGTTGTTCCCTTTTCCCCCACTAGAATTGGAACTCTGTGAGGATAGATTTGATTGCTTGCTCACTGCTTGCATCCCTAAAGCCTAGATGAGTGCCTGGCATATAATCAGTTCTTAATAAACATTTGTTAAGTGATTAAATATTAACAAGTTGAATTAAGCTTATCATTTTTTCATGCTCTTGAGAACTATACTGCATTTTAAATATATCAAAGAAATTATACTTATTAAGAACTCAGGAATATAGCAAAAACAATAGAATACAATGTGACTTTAGTGAACAGTAAATCGAAGATATCTTGAAAGGTGCCAAAAGACCTAGGCAGAAACAGCACAGCTATACAAATATTACTGGATAGAAGAGGGAAATAATGTAGATTTGAATTTAGAAGAAAGTAAAATTGAATAACACAGATAAGGCAGATAAAAGCATAATTTCTGTACTTGCCAAAGAAAACTGTATGTCTAAGGATTATAACAAAGCACATAAGGTCAATGCAGTCAAAGATATTTTAATTCCCTAGATAGAATTGATGTGACAAAACAAAGGTCAGAAAGGCAGCATAATATCTGATTAGACTAAATATATCAATTAAATGGCATAGGCAGAGAATGGATGTACCTTGATAATTATTAAAGTTTATTTTAAACACTAAATGTATACTTGAGTCGAAACAGGTTTGGCTCAGTGGATAGAGCGTTGGCCTGTGGACTGAAGGGTCCCAGGTTCGATTCCGGTCAAGGGCATGTACCTTGGTTGCGGGCACATCCTCAGTGGGGGGTGTGCAGGAGGCAGCTGATCAATGTTTTTCTTTCATCGATGTTTCTAACTCTCTATCTCTCTTCCTTCCTCTCTGTAAAAAATCAATAAAGTATATTAAAAAAAATAAACGTATACTTGAAACTAGTATAATAAGTCAAGTTCTTTTTATTGTGGTGTGTGTGTGTAAGACAAAAATGAATAGGTTTCAGACTCACAAAGACTAAGTTAAAAAGAGAGATTTTACTTCTGATGTGATGCTAAATAAATTACAAAGTCTTGCTGAGCCTTCCTATCTCAGTCTCTGAAAAGGGGAAGAGAGAACATCCCTCTGAGGGTTGTTATAAGATTAAATGTGATAATATACTAAAAAGCCTGTAGCATAGGCTAGAAACAGTTATTTATGTTTCCTTACAATTAGCATCATAAACTTTGAATATAGAATAACAGAAGGATATATTATGTTGTGAAAATCAAAATCAAATTAGAGGTGCATCTCTGAGTGACTCAACTCTTTTTTACATTTATTTTATTTTTAATGATTTTAGAAAGAGCAGAAGGGGGAGAGAGGGAGGGAGGGAGGGAAGGAGGGAGGGAGGGAGAACGAGAACCATCCATTTGTTGTTTCACTCATTTATGCATTCATCAATTGACTTTTTTATTGTTGACAGTATTACAGATGTCCAATGGTTGACTCTTGTATGTGCCCTGTCTGGGGATTGAACCCAAAACCTTGGTGCATTGGGACTATGCTTTAGCCAACTGAGCTACCTGGCCAGGGCTCAAATTTTCTTTATGCACTTTAATTGTCTGTTGGTAAAAAGCAGCTGCTCCTGGGTCTGCTCCTGACCCTTGCTTCTAACCTTTATCTGGTTTCCAGTCATCCTGATCAGCCATGACTTATTGAGTATATTATGTTAGGTGCTATTCAAGTACCAAATGAGTTACACCTTGAGAAAATAAAATCAGAAATACTCAGGAACACTCATATTAAATCTAGTTACTTCCACTGCAATGATTTTACTTTTGACAAGATTTTTTTATCTAAAGGCACAGGATTGAACATTTTCAACTCATCCCTGGATGGAAGAACCACATTCACAGTATTTAACTGTGTTGAATACTTTTCTTCTCCCTCACTCCCTCATCTCTGCACCACTCTTTCCCAGTAAAAGCTAATCCCCAAAGACTGCATTACCCAGACTCCCCTGCCCCCTTGGCCTCCAGTTAAGTTGAACAGAGCAGAGAGACATCAGAGTATTTTTTCTTCCACCTGCCTGGACACAATTTGTTGATGGCTCCCTTACTCTCGCTAAGGCACATCTCCTGAAAGGCAGCCCTCTGCCACAGCTAGAGCCCTGGGAGTGGCGATGGCTTTCTACTCCTTCCTTGAACCTGACCACATCACTGTAAATGGCCTCTTCATTAGACTCTGTTGCCCCTTTGAGGATGCGTTCTGTTTACTGGGAGGTGGATGGAAGGGTGGGGATTCACACTGCTTCTAACTCTCTCTTTTAAATGGCATTCCTACTGGGATATAATTCTAGAGATAGATTTATAGCTACTGAAGCTACAGGGAGCAAACACTGTGGGGTATTTGGCTTTTGTTTAATTAGTTCACTGTTGACTGTTGATGGGTGTTAAGGGAATAGGGTGGGGGCTGAGAATTAATTTTATATCAATGCAAATATATTGTTTTTTACTCTTCAATAATATCTGCCTTTGAAGTCACATCTTGAATTTTGAACTGTCACCAGCACTGTCATCTTAAAGCATCCAGGCTCATCTTAAAATTGAATAACATTTTGTCTAAGGCCATACAATCTGCACCTATATCCTTCTGTATTCTTTTTTTGTTTTTTTTGCCATGTTCACAACACTGAAATTTGATGGCAGAAAGTCTTATTAGTAAAATGCCATGACCCAGTTCTGGTGACACAGCCCTATTAAAGTGAAAGTTGGCACATCTGTGATATAGATGAAACAAGTTTAAAGGCTGAATATAATAACCAGGGCAAATACTGAATCATTGTTATTTAAACAAGAATCTGAATGTTTTAAGAGTTCTCTCCAACATCGGGATTTTGTTGTCTCTTTTGTTTTTGTTTTTTTAAATCTTTCCCTACTTTTTATTTTAATGCTACAAAATGGGCATCAAGCTGTTTATTAGGGGAACATTTTGTTTTTCACATAGTTTTATGAGACAATTTAAAATTTATTCATGCAAAAAGTGGTATATTCAGTCAAAACACTTTAAATGGATGTTTATTTTAAAAGAGTTCAGTTTTCCAATTGATATACCGTGTTGTTGTTGTTTTTTTTCTTTTAATCCTTGAACACCATTGATCTTTTGGGCCAATTCCTTTTTAACTTCAGATTTCCAGTGAATCTTTTTACATAAATGTAGGCAATAAGTACACCCAACTTTTCTCAAAATATGGATATATCACAATAGTATATTCATAATGTAACTTTTGGATATCTTCCACTTTTATTTAACTTCAAGATGTTTGCCTAATCTGGCTGGTATTGCTCAATGGTTGAGCACTGATCTATGAACCAGGAGGTCACAGTTTGATTCCCCATCAGGTTGTGGGCTTGATCCTCAGAAGGGAGCAGGCAGGAGGCAGCCAATCAATGATTCTCTCTCATCATTGATGTTTCTATCTCTCTCTCCCTCTAACTCTCTGAAATCAATAAAAATATATATATTTTTTAAAAATTGTCTAAGTAAAAAGTAGCACCTTTAAACAAAGTAATCTGTGTTTCAAAATGAAAGTGCACTAAATACTTTGAGCACACACATTTGAATTTTTCACATCCTGTGTTTTCTAAGGTTAAAAGACTTCTAATTTTACTCCCTAATTTTTCTGTAACTCTCAGTCTTATTTTTATTATATTATCATTTTTGTTCTAAAACACTTGTGGTGTTTTTGTTTGTTTGTTTGTGAAGCAACAAAGTTCAGGTATTATGATTTCAGATTTGTTCTACGTGGTTTCTGTTCTTTTGTTCACACAAGGCAAAGCATTTTTGAGAGATTTTTAAGAAGAGACTAGATTTTATTTAAAAGCAGTATTATTGTGATAAAACTCAGCACATATTGGAGGTGTGAAGAAAAATATACTAAGGGAAAACTAAACTAAGACTGTGAAAAAAATAAAAAATTGCTGCCAATTCACAATTAAAGAGCATAGTAATTACTTATTTTCCTGACTTCTTTCATTTAGGTTTTCTTATCTCAAAAAGAATATCAGAAGTATATGTGGATTCCAAAGATGAATGATAATGAGGTGAAAAAATGTTAAGGTTTTGTTTCAATGTAATTATAAGAATTCAGGGATGATGTCAGTGGTTAAGATGAGTGTGTCTTAGAATTCAGTTTCCATGATTTTCACAGTAATTAATGATAAAAAAATATATACTTGAGAGATGCTTGTGGGATATAGGTAAAGACATGAATTTTAGAAGGTACTGCAACTTTGAAAAGAGAAAATAATACTTAGATGCACGGTTATTACTTTTTCTCTCTTTCTAAACAGTATTATGTGAACCCTTTGTAGTTTTAATGTAACTAATCAATGTCTAATTATGAATATAGTTACTTCTTATGTTAATTTAATGAGATATTTCTCTGATATATAGTTTTGAAGATGAATTTCTTATCCCATTATTTTAACTATAGCTTCATTAGTATAAGAATACCAAACTTTCATAACATAAATTGCAATTATTGCTAGAGACAGACTTGTGCTCTGTGGGTCCACCTCACCCCTCCCATTCCCGTGGCCCTGCTCCAGACCCTGCCTGATATGTTTTTCTCCTGTTGATTCTGATGTGCATTCTTCTCTATAATAAACAACAACCATATGATTTTAAAAACTATACTCCTGTATTCTAAATTTGAGTTATTGTTGTTTAGCTCAAATAAACACAGTAGTTTTAGTAATTTAATATTGAAAAAATCTTCCTTACAGCAAAGGAGTTAATATAGTTTCACTTGCTATTGACTCTAAAATGTTTACAAAATGTTAATGAATACACAAACACATATTCATAATTATTCACTTGCATTTCTGAATCTTAATCCAATAATTAAAAATATCCAGGCTCTATATAAGTTATCAATGGTAGCACCTTGGGTCATTTAGGAGTGTCTGTAATTGAAAGAAAAGTGAAAAAATTTTGAAGTGATTTACCTATTGCATCTGTACATCCAATAAATATTTGTACATTTGCTGTGATATTTTTATACTTTTAAAATATTTGTTTTTCTCTAATATATTATTTTAGTTTGTGAGATTCCCACCCCAAACCACTGGGAAGAGAAATGATTAATATACAAGGCAGGAAGATAAAGCAACATTTATGAAAATTTTAATTTTTGCTGTTTTGTGGAATATAATGCTGCCTTGCCTACCACGAGGTCTTCTTTTTTCCCCGATAAACATTCCGACTTGTACACCCATCACAGGTCAGGCTTGGCACCATCTACTCTGAAGGATATGGGGCAGGAGTCGCAAATCACTCTTTGTGACAGGAGCCTTAGCAGCATTTAGTGGAGCCCTCCAGGAATTATTTTTACCCAGAATGACAGCCCATGTTCCAGAAGGTAAGAATCACATGCGTGAGTATGGTGTCCACAATGGCTCCAAAGCCCCATACCATACAGGGAGCCAATGAGCTCTTGTAATAATTCATTAGCCTTTCTTTCATTGCATCACAGGAGCAAGCCAATTCAAGAATTATTGTCTTTAGAGAAACCCAAAGTCAAACCTTCCAATAGAGTATTTATAACTTATCGTTTCTTCTTGTACAGATGTAATATGCCAATCAGAGTAATCTGTTTTATAAGCAACACTCCTTAGAAGGAGGTGGTTTTTATTAGATTTCTAGAAGAACAGGGCTAATGAGATAAAGTGACTGGCAGACAGTCATACAGCCAGGAGTTATTTACTCTTCAAAACCAATGTCTAGGTATAATTCCTCTAGTGAATATTTTTAATTGTTGTTACTACTAAAGAGACTCAAGGCAAAAATTCATTTGAAGCTCACACATTTGTATAGAATGCATCAACATTGCACTCTTTGCTTATCTAAAAATAATGGGTTGTGTTTTATATGGCAAATGGGGAAAGTGATTCTTAATAGTTCAAGTTTATTAAGTTGTAAGAAACAGATACATTCACAGGTACCCGGAAAAGGAGAAGGTAAAGACCAGGAGGATGCAGCTTTGTATAAAAATAAATAAAACATGATTAAAAAATAAAATATATCCATGCCAAAGTATCATCAGTAATTCAAGCTACAGTTATGGAATTCACAAATAATATATTGATGCCATGAAATGTAGCTACATAGAAATGGAATATCAGTAATAAGCATAGCATCAATAGGCATAACATCAAAGTATTAAATTTAAATAAAATAACACATCAGAACAAAAATTCTTCAACTATAACCTACTAATTAAAAGTGCCTTTTGAGAGCCTTCTGTAACAGAATTAAGCCATAAAACTCGAACTCATAAAAACAGAGAGTAGAATGGTGGTTACCGGAAGCTGGGAGATAAGAAAAATGGGGAGATGTTGGTCAAAGGGTGCAAACTTCCAGTTATAAGACTAATGAATTTTGAGGATCTAATGTATAGCATGATGATTATAGTTAATTCTACTGTATTATAAAACTGAAAGATGCTAAGAGAGTAAATCTTAAATGTTCTCATCACAAAAATGAAATGGTAATTATGTGAGGTGATGGAGGTGTTAACTAACCCTAATGTGGTAATCATTTTGCAGTATATGTGCATCAAATCATCACATTGGAAACCTTAAGCTTACACAATGTTACATGTCAATTATATCTCAATACAGATAAACCACCTTTTATCAATTCCATTCATAGCCACAAGCAGTGCTCTATCTGGATCAGTCCTAATGAGGGCTCTGGTAAATCCTCTTCCTAATAGGGTTTACTATAAGCTATTTTTTTTATGTATATAAAGTTTATGAATATTCTCTAAATGACATTAAAATAAAGATACCATATAAAATGAAAAAGAGACCTGCATTTTCCTGTGTTTGTAAATATATTAATCCCACAAATCTTTACTGATGTTCTCTTAGTTGACATATACTATGTGAGGTTCTAAAAATAAAAATGTGTAAGTCAGAAATCAAGAAGTCTTGATAGAATTGAAGAATGAAGGCATCCTAGTAGGTTAAGAAATTACAGAATTGTACAGTGACCTCTTGTTTGCTAAGTTATAAACTTAGACCAGAATATGTCTTATAAACCAGATGTTGATGAAAGCAAGATGATAATGGAAGATACATTTTGAAATAAGCAAAAGCTTATTTCTATGATGAGTTTCATTTGGAGGAAATGTAATGAAAATCTACTTATCCAAGATAAATTTCATTTTAAAGCGTTGGCCCAGCCTTTCCAGTGGAACGACTTCTGGGAAATGACTAAAAAGTAGACATAATTTGATTGAGTACCTTAGCAGAGCCTTAAAAAAATCAGTGTGGCTGACACTTTCTAACATGTATTCCTTTCATAATGCCATTTTGATCAGGCTTAATATATACTGTCAAGGTTTTCTTAAACCTTACTGATATTAAGACTATTTTAAAAGATGTGACATTGAAAAAGTAAAGCATATTTCTTTTTCTTATAATGTATGTACTTAGCGCTACTCTAATCTTTTAAAAATTGAATCACTTTAAATAGTTGTCAAACATCACATACTGGCACACTTATTCTTGTTCTCAGGTTAGGCAGGTCATTTAAAAAGATTAGCTTTATGAGGGAGATAGCTGCACAGATTATCGTCTTCTGGGATGATTGTTCTGGTGTTGATTTTAGATGAGTTCTGAATTTGGTCCAATCATATCATAAGTTAGCAGAATATTCTCATTGGATGATATATTTTTGGACCAAATGCACAATTATTATACATTTTCCTGCATTAAGTAGTACATTACGTTAATTATTCCATTCTTCATAGCTTTGGGAATTTAGATGAAATAGGGTATTGGACATCAATATCCAACCTTTTGTTACAATTACATAACAAATTGGATAATGCATATAAAATGGGCACTAATGACTAGTACACACCAAGCATTCAATAAATAGCAGCTATTATTATTAAGGAAATTAATGCAAATGAGATTACCATTTTTATCTGTGAGGCTCGTTTATTAAAAGACGAAATCCAATGATCCATAACATGATTTATGCACTTAAATGTATTTGGTTCTACCTTATCACATCATGGTTTAATGAAAGTAAAAGATAATTGCCTAGCTTACTGGAAATCGTTGACCCAGCACAGTAAGTGACGGAGATCTCTGTACAATCAATCTCTTTGTAAGGCCTTCCTCTAAGCTTTGTAATTTCAAAACTCAGGCATTCTCAACACATCTGTCTCTTCTAACTCAGACAAATCAAAGAGCCCCAACCACAGTCTCTAGTAATATCATGTCAAGATAAGGCTTCCAATCCAAACAGTGATAGAAATGTTGCTACATTCTATTTTGTCAATTACTGTCTCTTTGAAATTCATATTCCCTTCAGTTTCTTAAAAAAATAAGTCTGTATTTTTTCAGGTCCAGGTTATTTATTGCATTTTACTTTATCTAGTAAATTACTTTTTTGCTTGAAAACCTGTTTTACTTTTAGACTATAAAATATCCTTATTTTCAAGTATTATATAATATGAACATCAAGTTTCCTAATATTTTCATATTTTCTATCAGTATTATAGTGAAGACATTTGTGTTATTTTTTATTTTTAAAATCATTATTGTTGAAAGTATTGCATATGTCCCCTATTTTCCCCTATAACCCCTTCTAGCATGTTCCACTCTACCCCCGCCCCAGGCCTTCACCACCCTATTGTCTGTGTCCAGGAGTTATGCATATATATGCATACAAATTCTTTGGTTGATAAAATGCCATGAAATTTTATAACTATGCTGACATACATCTACAGAGAACCTTTAGAATAGCATTAAGAAATAGCACTTACCTGTAACATTGCAACGTGAATAACTAAACCATAAAACATCTTTATGAGATTTGTTAAAAGATTTGGTTAAAACTTTCAATTTTTATAGATGTAACATTATCACAAATTCCATGATTTTAAAGACATAATAATGGGTATGCGTTAAGAACTTTGATGAATTAGAAAAGCACAAGACTGCGTTTTTCATTTCTTTTGTATTGTGAAATATTTTTTGTGATTCCAGAGCAAACTAGTTAAGAGCAGTGTCTCTGAAAATAGACTGTGTGACTAACCCTGTCCCCTTACTTAGCTTTGTTGTTTAATCTCTCTGACCCTTGGTTTTCTCAACTGTAAAATGTGGCAACAATTACCTTACAGATTACTACTCAAGAATAAATATATGCACAATGCCTAGAAGAGAATAGTATCTATCCCACAATGGGCTTTCAGTAGTTATTATATCTTTAAACAGCAGTAAACTTGCAAATAAATTAAAGTCATTTTTATATTTAAAATTTCATGTTTACAAATGAGACAGGAGAGAAAAATCATGCTGCAAAGCACTTAAGAGATAAACTTCATAGACTGCTAGATCTGGCTTTGGATTCAAGTTGACCACTAACAAACTGTATGACTTTGGTTCTGGCTATTGTGCCTCAACTCAACATTAAAATGGATGAAAATGATCCTCTAAAGAACCAGAACAGACATGTCCCAAAGAAGATATACAAATGGTCAAAGGTACTTGAAAAAGTATTCACCATTACTATTCAACAGGGAAATACAAAATAGCCATACACAAATATCAGAATTTATCAGTGAGAAGCTTTATGATAATTGCCAAAATTTTGTTCCATAAAAAATATTAAATGAAATAGAGAAGATAAATTATGGGTTAAAGTTTTTCAGATCTATCCCCTAGCCAGTTTGGCTCAGTGGATACAGTGATGGCCTGTGGACTGAAGGGTCCCTGATTCGATTCCAGTCAAGGGCACATGCCCTGGTTGCGGACTCAATCTCCAGTAGTGGACGTGCAGGAGGCAGCCGATAGATGATGTTTCTATCTCTCTCTCCCTCTCTAAAATCAATACAATTAAAAAGAATTTTTTTAAGTTTTTCAGATCTAGAACACAATATTACCATCTGAAAAGTAAACAGAAGAGGATACTCATGACTAAAATGGGGTGTGAAAGGCAGGGAAAGTGATCCAAACCCAGGCTGAGCTCTTCAGGCCACGTGAAGAGATATAATTATCAGATGTAGCTGCAACTTAGATTAAAGATACATTTTAGGAAAAGCTACAGAATCTATAAACTTCAGGGCTTTAAATATCTCCTCTGGCATTAGTAATATTTAAAGATTTATCTTCACACCCCCCCCCACCACCCACATTATAATGACAGAAGTCATGCATTTAAGCCCATAGGAGATCCTTAATTCTGTTAACCCTTTTCCCCCAA
Source organism: Myotis brandtii (assembly GCF_000412655.1). Taxonomy (NCBI): domain Eukaryota; kingdom Metazoa; phylum Chordata; class Mammalia; order Chiroptera; family Vespertilionidae; genus Myotis; species Myotis brandtii. The sequence continues at coordinate 1,006,616 of NW_005354999.1, forward strand.
AGGTATTGTACTTTGCTTTTAGATGGAATGAGAAATCAGGGTTAATGAAACCTGGTTGCTTTTATAAAGCCACTTTCTAAATTGGTGGCAACATGTGCAATTTGTGCTTTGCAATTGTGCTATAGTACTCTGGGGGGGGGGAAACACATTCTACAGGATAGAAAATTTAATAGTACCTTACATTCGAGTACGGTATGTTCTTTCAATCATGAAGAAAAATTAAATATCCACTAAGCTAAGCTCAGCAGGATTTGTAGAGTTTAAAAAGAACCATTAATGTAAAAACTTATAAGGAGAAAGTATTAACACAGTGGTAAATTAATGCAGTATTTTTACATATAAATTAGATTTAGTCATTATCACAAAAAATAGCTCCCTAAATAAAATGCAAAATTTTAATACTATGATCTTTATATTTTATGCTTTCAGGTATCTTTTCCCAAATGATTCCAACAGAAAAAAGGTAAGTAGAAAGGCATGTAAGAAACAAATATCTATAAAGCTCAATGACTGGTTATCATATTAAGGAAAATGTTTGATATTATTAAATGTTAGATAGTATTTTCCTATAACACCTTTGGTGCCTGCCTGGTGAAATTTTTGTGGTGATATATGCAATTACTGAATAATTTCTTTTTTTTTTAAATTTCTATCTGGGATAATATTAGATTTATAGAAAATTGAAAAGATAGTACAGAGTTACTGTGTACCCTGTATCCAGCTTCCCCTAGTGTATTTTATATATATACACTAGAGGCCTGGTGCACGAAATTTGTGCACTTCGGGGAGGAGGGGTTTCATCCCTCAGCCCAGCCTGCACCCTCTCCAATCTGGGACCACTTGGGGGATGTCCGACTGACAGATCGATCCCTGTGGGATTGGGCCTAAACGGGCAGTCGGACATCCTTCTCACAATCCAGACTGCTGGCTCCAAACCGCTCGCCTGCCTGCTTGCCCGATTGCCTCTAACCACTTCTGCCTGCAAGCCTGATCATCCCCTAACCACTCCCTGCCAGCCCAATCACCCCCAACTGCCCTCCCCTGCCAGCCTGGTCCCATCCAACTGCCCTCCCCTGCTGGCCTGGTCACCCCTACCTACTCTCCCCTGCCGGCCTGGTCGCCCCCAATTGCCCTCCCCTGCTGGCCTGATTGGCCACAACTGCCCTCCCCTGCCGGCCAACTGCCCTCCCCTGCAGGCCTTGTCACCCCCAACTGCCCTCCCCTGCAGGCCTGGTCCCCCCCAACTGCCCTCCCCTGCTGGCCTGATTACCCACAACTGCCCTCCCCTGCCAGCCATCTGTGGTGGCCATCTTGTGACCACATGGGGGGGCATCTGTGTGAGAGTATGATGGTCAATTTGCATATTACCTCATTATATAGGATATTTTTATATGGTATATTTACCACAGATAAGAAATTAATACTAACAAGATACTGTGAACTAAACTATAGCCTTTATTGGATTTTATCAATTTTCTTACTAATGCCCTTTTTTCCAATCCAGGACCAATTCTAGCACATATATCATCATGCATTTAGTCATCATGTCTCCAAATCTGTGACTGTTTCTCATGTTTTCCTTGCTTTTCAGGACCTTGACAGATTTGAAGAGTACTCGTTAGATATTTTCTAGAATGTCTGTAGATCTGGACTCATCTAGATGCTTTCTCATGAGATTGCATATGGGTTTTGAGAAATAATAACATCCAGGTGAAGTGCCCTTCTGGTTTTATCATAGAAAGTGTCTGTGATAATGGTCTGTATCACTGGTGATGTTAATGTTGATCACTTGACAAACACATTTGCATATTTCTCTACATTATAGTTATTAGGGTATTCCCTTTCAATATTCTAGTTATTGGAAGTCAGTCACTAAATTCAGTCCACCCTCAAGGAGAGAGGAATTAGATTCTAATCATAAACTAGAGAGTATCTGCATATATCATATATATCATTAGAACTATTCTGTTGGAAAGATTTGTCTCTTATCCCCCATTTACTTATATATTTAACCATCTATTAATATCAGCATGGACTCGAGAATTTTATTCATTCTTTGGGTTAGAGTCCTATATAGTAGTTATTTATTGTGTTGTTTAAATTGTTTTAGTTTTGGCTATTGGGGTTTTATTTAGATTGACTCCTGTATCCTTTTGATATGCCTTATCCTTTTTTCTTTCTTTCTTTTTGTTTTGTTTTGTTTTGTTTGTTTCTTTGAGCATTTCCTTATGTTCTCGCACTAAAATAATACTCCAGTATCATCTTGTATGTTTCTTTCCCCAACCATAGAATCATCCATTTCTCCAAGAGCTCACATACCTTTCATGGAGAATAGTATTCATAAATCAAGAGCTGGACTACTGGGATATGAGGAGTTCTAGGCCTGCTCAGTGGACACAGCAAACAAATACATGTATGTATACAAATTCCAGCATATACATGTATCTATATATTTTCATCTATCTATTTATCTAACCTCTGCTTCCATTGTCACATTGCCTTTCCCACCTTTCATTTTCTTATCTCTCTTTTATGAGTTTTTCTTTTGTGATTATATTTAGGGCTCAAACAGATAGTCTGGAATAATAGCTTCAGCTCAATATTCTTAAGTTAGTCACATTTGCAAATTTCCTTTTGCCACATAAGGTAGCAGTCACAGTTCTAGAGATCAGGACATGGACATTTGGGGGGATAAGAAAAGCATTATTCAGCCTACCAAATATCCTTTAATTCTCCAGTTAAATATCTTTATTCACAAGAATATAGGGGTGGGCAAAAGTAGGTTTATTTGTGAGTACATGAAACACAGAGTTCATTCTTGTATTATTATTTATTAATTATTGTATTATTTATTTGTATCACAACTATAAATCTACCTTTGCCCACCCCATAGCTGAATAAGTGTTTAATTGGAGCATTATATTAGTGAGTAATTGAAAACAAAACATTGATCAATAAGAGACTAGATGTATTACATTAAAACTGCAGTAGACTCCTATTTATTATGTACTGAGAGATGCCACACCATGTTACTGAAAAAAAAATATTAACAAACGCAATTTATTCCAACACTCAACTTTTCAGGAAAAAAATTATGTGTGTATTTGAGCATATATAGAAAAATGTGAAAAAATATCCATGCCAAGCTATTAAGATCAATTACTCCTAGAGAAACAAATTTGAAGTGTAGAGGGTAGGAAGAAAGTAAGAAGAAGAAATAGTCAGGGTAGGGGATTTTCATGTTTGACTTTATACTCCCGAATTGCTTGACTTTTAGAAACGGCATATGTCTATTTTGCAATAAAAAATAATATAATCTGTCTTTTAAGGAAAATACTGAACAATAACAGATGTCCTTATAACAATTTTCTTATTTAATATGAAGGAAAATGCCTTTACATTTCTTACAATCATCATTTTAAAAGAATAACCCCAGACAAATAATTTTAATTTTTTTCTCTTAATGGTTCAAAAACATTGCTCAATATCTTAATATTCTACAAGTGGTACCTACTATTGTGTAAGATTATTGAGAAAGCTGAACATTTACATGTACATACACACTGCCTTTTGTTTTTCAGAAGACTACGTAATGAAAGTCCAAGGAATAACCTGCTGTGCAGTCAGGGGTCACCGCAGACCTTTCAACAGTGAAGTCGTTGGTACATAACGAGAAATGTCAGCTCAGTGAGAGTCTCAGGTGCAGTCTCTGCCCTTGCCTTGTTTTCATTTTCCATAAATAAAGTATTTATCAAAGCTGTTGAAAGGCCTCATTAATCAAATTATAATGATAGGTTTTGGAATTTGATGGATAACCCTTCAAAACAGCCTCAAGCTCATTCTGCACATTTCTCTGGACACCCCTTCTTTTGGGGTGATGAGGCTCTGCCCCAAAGCGCACAGGTCTGAACAGAAAGCAGGTCTAAATTTAAGCCCTCACCTCTTCAGTCAGGAATGTGTGTTCATTTTGGTGGGCACAACTAGCACAATCGTATACTCATATACCCCCAGTTGCCATGCATCACTCAGAGACAAAAAAAAGTCAAAATAAATCTCTACTGTGAGCCCTACATTTGCTCTGCTAACTCCTATTTCCTTCCTTAATATGTATGTGAAAAAGCAAATTCATGGTCCTCCCTTTATACTGCTTTTCTACAACTCCGGATCTCGGTTAATGGTAATAGCCGTCATCCAGTTTTGTATGCTAAAAACTAAGATTCATCTTTAACATAGTCCTCCCTACCTCTTATATTCCACTGCCCCAAGGTAATTTAAACCAACATAATATTTCTTAAATTACTAAAATAACCTCACTCTCACAATATATATTATGGACTTTCATCAATCCTTTTTCCATAATGTGGTTGGTATTAATTTTTTCAATAGAAATCTGTAAGTGATATTATTAACCCTACCCATTCTATTATTCACTTTATTCCCCATCCTTTTCCCCAGGGAAAACTCTATCAGTTTGGGGCTCATAAAAGTAGTTGTATCCATTAGCCCACGTTTATTTTTGGCTAAAGCCCAGTAAAATGTAAAAACCATGAGATAGAAACCTTGTTTAGCCCAATAAAACCATGATCAAAATCTCTGAAGAGTTTCTTCTCATTGTAACCATTGGTGCCCTACATGAAAGGGTCCCTGCCTACATCTCCAGCTTCAATATGCAACATGATTTCTGTACGTCAGTTACCTAGGACTTCCTATGTTTTTTCACATCCCATCCTTTTCTCACTTTTTTTGCTAGCTATTTAAGATAATTAACTAACTACTTTGGAGGCCCCTCCTAACATTTGTGTGCTTAGAACAAGAGTACAAAATGAGGTACATGTATGATGTATCTAAATTTTTAAAGATATAATTATGAAAATGAATAAACTCTCAAACAAAACATTTATCTTCATAAAGAATTTTAAAGATACTAAATTTATCACAAAATTTGTACAATTTGGGTTTTCTGTTAAAGAGAAATTAATATTTATAGGAATAATTGAAATCAGTAATATTGCTAAAATGAGAGTAAAAAATGTTTACAAAATATGATTTTTATATGTCCCCATCTAAACATCTCTCTCCCTTTGGTAGAACACCTAGACTTGTTCAGTAATAATTATAGTTGCAAATGAAAAAATCTCTTTAAAATTGTCTATTAAAATTTTAAAAACTGATTATAATAAAAAAAGTTAATTGAGAATTACTTAAATTAAGCTGAACTTAAATACTTTTGAAAATGTAATTCAATCATATTATTTTTATAAAAATAAACAAATGCAAATCTATATTCAACTTCCTTTAGTTACCAAAATAAATTACTGATATAATACCACTTGTACTTCATCTAAACTTATATATTTAAGAATGATATTAATTGCTTAATTATAAAATGTTTTTCAGCCACCATTTGCAGTCACTATGAATGCAATGCTAATTCATGAGTACCCCAGAATCACATGTTGGAATGTAAATAGAGAAGAAAATAGACTGCCAGCATTACTAGAAAAGAAAGATTTCTGTAAGAATCTAATTAATCCGTGCTGAGAGTATGAGTTTGACAAGTTAATAAATTTGTCTTTTCACTTATCTGAGAACTCCCACCAATCAGATCTTTAGTGCACTACAAACCTGTGACACAGGAGCAGGAAAATCTACAACCCCTCACAGTTAAAGGGAAATTAATACTTATAGGAATAATTGAAATCAGTAATATCGCTAAAATGAGAGTAAAAAGTGTTTACAAAATATGATTTTTATAATATGTCCCCATCTAACCATCTCTCTCACTTTGATAGAACACCTAGGCTTGTTCAATAATAATGATTGAACCACCTTGTGGTTCAAGCATATAGGGAAAGAAACATGGAGAAGTCTCCCTGTGAGTATCTGGGGTAATGGGTTGCATGAGGTCAGCACACATCTGTGTATCCTGAGAGGCGCCTGCATTTTCTTTGTTTAATGTATGTGTTTGCATTTGAAATATGCAGAGTCTGTTGTTCCCTATCAAGGATCACCAGGTCTTTATATGTCCCCATCTTCCCCTCTCCCTAGCAACATCCTGCTTTGTAAAATGCCTACAGATCCTTCACAGCTCATTCATATATTCACTTCTGAGGAAGGTCAGTTTGTGCAGCAACAGCAGTCAGTGTATTTTAAGCTGACCACTGCAACAGAAAACCCAAAATCTCAGTGGCTTTACACAAAGAAAACATTTTTTTTTTTTACCTCCCAAGTTCTAATGCAAGTTAGACATACTTCCTTTTGAATCACCATCTGGAAGCCATGGCTCCGTGGTCACTTTAGAAGAGGAAGAGGGAGATGGAGCAGGCATGCTGATTCTTATTTACTCCAACTTAGAAATGACTCACATCATTTCCCTCTCAATCCACCGGCCAAAAACAGTCTCATTCCTAACTCTAAAGTAGGAGGCAATATGCAAAACGGCTCATGGATAATCGGGCAACCTGTCTTTGTGTCTCCAAGTATCCCCTTTTTCTTTCCTTCCCACCCAAACAATCGCCCTTCTGTCTCTGAGAGAAACCACTCAAAGTCCCCTCCTATCAACACATTCATATGAATATCTAGTATTTATACATGAGGCATTTCCATCTTCTCTGGACTATTCTTCTTTCACTCAAAAAAGGAATGAGCCCAGCCAATGTGGCTCAGCGGTTGAGCATCGATCCATGAACCAAGAGGCCACTGATTTGATTTCCGGTCTTAGCATCCTCTGCCCTGCTACTCCAAGCCTCCAAAAAATTATCCTCAGAAGTCAAGTGTCAAGTTCTGGTTACATCTCTCAAAAATTCCCTTGGTCAAATAAGTTAGTTCTTTCTTCTCAACAATACTCTCAATCTATATTAAATGTATAGTTGCTGATGAAAAATCTCAGCCTTAGAGATTTAAGGTCCACTAGTAAAATCCCCATCTGATAACCAAGCCAAGCTCCTAAAACCAAAGAGCAAAAACAAAACAAAACAAAAACAAACAAATGAACAAATGTATACAAAGTTCCCAAATAGGCTTTAAAATTTTTTGTCATTGATTTTTAGAGAGGAAGGGCGAGAGAGAGAGAGAGAGAGAAACATCTATGTGAGAGTGCAATATCAATCAGCTGCCTCCAGCTGCCTCCACATGCCCCCTACCAGGGATCTAGTCCAAAACCCAGGCATATGCCCTGTCTGGGAATGGAACAGGCAACCTTTGATGCACAGGAGGACACCCAACCAACTGAGCCACACTGGCCAGGGCAACAAATGGCTTTCTTTACCTGTGAGTTTTGAGGTGGGGAAAGAAGTAGCTACAAAATGATTTTTAAAATATATATGATCTGATTATTTTTTTCAGTTTGAAAAAATTTTATAGAAATATTGAACCCCTAAAGTTTATATAAACGCATGTATTTTTAAATTTTGTGCTTTTAAAAAATGTCTTTAACTTTTTCTTTATTCTTCATCTTTATACATAAGTTTCCTCTCACACCCATATAAAAAGCCAATATATAATTTATACATTCTCCTATAAAACTATACATATAGTTCCTTGTGCATATGCATGTATTAATACACATATAGACAGGTTTTTTTGGTTATTGAATTATATGACATATATTCAAAGGGTTTCCTGGATCACACTTCTTTGAGAAGTGCTAGTATAGAATATTATTTTTAATGGCTGCATGGTATGAAAATTTCTGCAGTTAATATGTACTTAGGATCATTATGCTTTTATTTCTGTGAGAAAGATTCCCAGGGGTAGAACTGCTGAGTCAAAGTTTAAATGTATTTTTAATTTTAATAGCTATTACCAAATTGCTTTCCAAATAGGAAACTATAACAATGCACATTTTGCTTTCCAAATACTATATTATAACAATATACATATCCACCAGTAACTTGTGAAATTACTTTTTCCCATATCCAGCACAATCTAGATTTAATTATGGTGGCTTTGTAGTATATGCCAATGTCTACTAGGATAAATGTACCGCACGGTATTACTTTTTTATATTTTCCCATACTAACTTCCGGCTAGAATTTTAGAAAACACAACTGTTTCAGTCCTTTAATTTTGTGTAACTTCTATGATAATTTGGGAAAAATTTGTATATTTTTTTTCTAGAAAAACTTCTCATCCAAGTATGTAGCACACTTTTTGATTTTGTTGGCATTTTCTATTACGACTTTCAATATGCTTTGGTTGTTTTATTTATATAGTTTCTGTGCCTTTCTGGTGGACCTTGTTTCTTAGCATTTTATTGTTATTGGACCATTGTTAAAGGAATTGTTTCCCAATTCTATTTCTAGGCATGCCCTGCTATCTTACAGATAAAGTATTGATTTGTGTCTTTATAGCTTTCTCAACTTTCAGCTTAGCAAAACACCATCAAAAAAACCTGTTCAGCAAGCAAAGCTTACTTTGTTGAATTTATTGAAAAAAGAAAGAATACCTTGGCAGAATTTTAATAGAATCTCAAAAAGGGAAAGTAGAAGATGGTGTGGTTCTTAGGTTCTATCTGGGTGATGAATTTTAAGACAAGTCTCACAAAACTGGAAACAATTTAGAGTTAGGAAGTGTGTAAGACAAAAGAGGTTTAGACTGATGGACATAGTGAGACAAAGTCTTGAACCAAGATTTGACCAACAGGTTGTTATTTTAGCCTTGATAATTCAGGTGTTCAGTTAATTTATATTTTATCTGCAGGGCATGAGTATTTCTTAGAATAAGACTCTAAAATATTTTTCATTTTTCTTAGTCTTAACATAATGACAAGAAAGCATCTTGGTACAATTGTTAAAAGGCAAATATAAAGAAACCACAAATAAGATATACAGATGGCAAATAAGCTATAAAAGATGCTCAACATTTTTAGTCATTATGGATACACAAATTAAAACGAAAATAAGATATCGCTAAACACCTACTAAAACTGAAAAATAAAATAATAACTTAAAAATATAAAAACACTGAAAATACTAAATGTTGGTGAAGATGCAGAGCAACAAGAATTCTCATTCATTGCTGGTAGAAATGCAAATAGTTGCAGCCACTTTAGAAGAGAGATAATTGAGTAACTTTAAATTTGGGAACAACCAAAATATTCTTTCACAGGAAATAAATATAAACAAACTATAGCACATCCGTACAATTCCATAATAAAAAGAAAACATTTATGGCTCATGCAAAAATATGGTACTTAGATGGTAGGTACATAATTTCATGCATATCTCAAATCCCATAAAACTATGCATTGAAAAATTTACTGCATGCAAATTTAAACATGAATTCCCAGTAGAGATCCCACAACGGAATGCATTCTCTGAAAAAGAAATCTAACTGCATTACAAATGTATAATATAACATCATGGAAGGGTGTTGGGAAAAAGTTAGCTGACCTAAATGACTTTGGAAAATAGTTTTTGGAGTGGTTATTATAAGGCAAAAGGTAAAAAGAACTACCAATAAACACTCCAAACTATTTGTTAAATTTGTTTTTCAGAGGGTATACATAGCTTATCATTTTTTATACTACTTTACTTATATACTGAGGTTGAAAAAATAAGTAAATAATCAGGGAAGTTAAAAATAAGCCATGGAAGAAAGTTAGAATGAACCCTACAGTACAAATTAGAAAAAGATATAAGTATATATATGTGGATATGTACATATATACATGTGCACCTATATTTTCTTACAATAATCTAAAATTGTCTAGCCTAATAGTTTATAGTTAGATATTTTTAAATATACATATTATTAAATAATTTATATATATAAATCAATATTATTAAATATAATTTATTTATTAAATGCAATGTATATATTTAATAAATATATCTTAGTAATGTGCATATATAAATGCCATTAAAATAATCTATAATTTTCTGGCCTAATTGTTTATATAGTTAATAATTTTAAGTTGATATGGATATATAAAATAAATATACATATATGTTTTAAATGATCAAATATAATTTGTTTATATATTAATTATAATTTTATATAATTAGTATCTTCATAAATGATTTATATATTTAGTAAATATATATGCATACAAATATGCATATGAATTTATAAATTAGGTGAATTAGAAATGAATTTATCTCTGTGTAATTAAAATTTGACTTAAAAAATAACATGACTTATTTTCAATTTAATATTTATGCCTTTAAATTAATTTAAAATTTTTAAGTTATAAGGGGAAAAGTTTAAATCTTCCCCAGGTGAGTTAACATCTAAAAGTCTGAAATATTTAAGAAGGGTAATGTGTGGTGTATTATACTAAATAATAATACTAATACTGTTAGATTTTTATAGAGTGTCTTTTCATTATTATTCTCTTTTAATGGAAATTTAAAACAGTTATCTTTAGCACTAACTTTTGGAGAATAGAGCCATGTTTAATAATTATATGATAATTTACCAACTTGGCATATCTAAGCAAAATCTATTTGACCATTTCTGTAATAAAAACAGCTCTGAAAAATATTACTTTAAATTATGATAGACAACTGGAGATCTATTCTTATAATATGCTCAGCAAGAATAAGTTAAATTGCCTGCCATCTATAATAATAAAAGGGTAATATGCTAATTAGACAGGACATCTATCCGGACGTCCTTCCTGATGAAGCCAGGGCCAGAGGGAAGCCAGCCGGGTCCGGTACCTGTGGGTGCCTGGGGGAAGCCAGCCCATGTCCAGGGTGCCTGTGGGCAGCTGGAGGGAAGCCGGTGCTGGCAGCCAGAGAAAGGAAGGCCTACTCTTGCACAAATTTTTGTGCATCGGGCCTCTAGTCTTCAAATAAAGGAAAATAGACTTATTCACTATAATTAAAGTATTATTAATTTGAAAATCTTCTTACAAATAGGGTGATTGTTTCTTGTGCAAAATTACATGTTAACTAGAGGCCCAGTGCATGAAATTCATGCACAAGTTGGGTGTGTCCCTCAGCCCAGCCTACCTCCTCTCCAACCTGGGACCCCTTGAAGGATGTCCAGCTGCTCATGTAGGCCTGATCCCTCAATCCAGAACTGCTGGCTCCCAACCACTTGCCTGTCTGCTTACCTGATTGCCCCTAACCCCTTCTGCCTGCCAGCCTGATCACCCCATAACCACTTTCCTGCCAGCCTAATTGATGCCTAACTGCTCCCCTGCTGGCCCGATTGCCCCTAACTGCCCTCCCCTTGCCAGCCTGATCACCCACAACTGCCCTCCCCTGCTGGCCATCTTGTGGTGGCCATCTTGTGTGTTGGATTGATGGTCATTTTGCATATTACCTCTTTATTATATAGGATAATGCAAAAATTTATTTTTATTATATAAATTAATTCACATAGCTCTATTGTATTTCATAAAATACTTAACAAAACCTACCATCTCACTGAAAATTTTATATATTGCTGAGAAGCAATGAATGAATTTGGACTGTTTTTCATATAGTCAACTATTATACTAAGGAGACTGTTGGAAAGCAGGCACATTTTCCTGATTTAAAATAGCTCTCTATATCAATATTTATTTATTTATTTATATTAAAAGAGAGTTAAGTACCTTGAGCAGTTTTCTAATATTCTTCATTTTTCAGACGAAGGGAGTGTTAGAAAGTCAGGAAAAATTACAGGGCTCTTTTTGATGAGCAGTCACTTGTTCGGCCATATCAGGGCTCATATCTTATCCCCTCCTCCCATGCCACAGCCCTCACACTCTATAGCCCTGTAGGTGCTTGAGGACCTTGCTTTATGACCACCATTTGATTCTATCTGTCAGTGTCCATGACTATAGGTGGTTAAATATTTTGAACATAAGCCCTAAGGAAGAAAAAGGATGTTTTCTATAAGACACTGATATATTGATGGATTGCCTATCTTTTTGTTTAATTTCTTTGATAGAATATTAACAAAAGGCTTCTTTATAAATTCCATAGATATGCTGCAAGAATGTCAAATTAAATTAAAATATAGTCAACAAGAAAATATACCTTAGCAAGATTTACCATGAACTATCTATTTGTGTCTTCACTCTTTGTACAGACAGAACAAAAAAGGCCTTTCTTTTTCTTTGCTGTAGCCATCCACAATTTATGAGAAGCACCTGGTAATTAAGCCCCAGGATTGTTAGCTCCTCTGACTCAAACAGCTCCTCTGTTCAAACTGCAAGACAAGATAAGCTACTCTCAAGGCTACATTCTTGCACCCCTTCCTCCCTGCTGTTTTCAGAACTCAGGGATAAATCACACCAAGTAGAACGTTCTCTTCCTCCTGCCCTTTCAAACAAGCCTCCTTTGAACTCTTTATAACTTTTGGTCTAAGCATATTTACAGGCTTGAGAAAATACTGATAAGACCCCTCCCTAGGACATCTGCCAGACTCTCTCCTGGAAAGCAAACAAACTATATTTTCAAGACAGACCCTGATTACTGCTCAACTTCAGTAATGACTAGCAACAGCAGCCATTACTCTTTAATTGGGAAAGCCACTTTTTGTTTCTTGCCCTGTATTGATTAGCAATACTTGCCCTTTCACTTTTTAGAAAGTAAAATAAACTTCCTCTATGCATCTACCTCTTCTTTTAAGTTATGAATTCTTCCACAGACCATGTCACTGGCCAAACCCTAACTCTTTTTATTCATCAATTAAAGTATTCACTTATTTAATTTACTATGATTTGCAAATTCTTCAGTTTTATTAGGCTCAGAATATTACAACGAGAAGGATAGGGTCAGAGAGTTCTGTGTTAATTCTGAATTTGCTATTCACTAAAAATAGTATTTTCTTACCTATCGATAATTATAATTCACAGAGTTTTTAGAGTATGAGAAGATATTTAAACTAAGTCACAAATAGCTACTCTATCCATAACTTTTAGTGTTTGAAACAGTATACTTGATAGTGTTTGTAAATAATAAGCACCTGGCACCTAATCTTCATTTTCTTGTTTAATTTCTTGTAAAGTTCAGTGTAAACTTTCATATTTTTTAGACATCAATTCATGTGTTCATAATGTTTTCTTTATTTTTTGATCCTTAAGTAAGTCTACTGTATATATGCCATATCTGAGTGCACTGGTAAGAAAATTATAAACAATAAATAATGGTAAGAGCAGAATAATTTTGTTCATGCTTACAATGAGAATATTACATGCCAGGTAGTATGTTTATTACTGTGAAGTTGAATTTATCAATTTCTATTTCAATTAAATTTAGGGTGCTTCCTACTATCTTTTAAATGTTGGGATTTTCCTTTGTGAGTACAGGTAGAACATTGATTTTAAGGTCATTATAATTTCCTACATTACTCACAAAATTATAGAAATCTTTAATGTGAATCTCTCATCACCCAAGAGTTTCAAAGTAATTAGAAATTTTAATATAAATTGAAGACCATTTTCACAATATTCAATGCTACATCTTTTATTATCATGTCCTGTGCCAAAAGACCAGGTTTATAGTGATCACAGATGGAATTTTAATTTTTTAATATGCATGCAGAAAGATGGTCTGATAAATATTATTTTAGTAGTGCTGAGGCAAAGGAATATTGGATCATTTTATTGCCATTAACATTTTCTGAACATTCTAAGTTTATGTTAGACAACTGGCTAGCAGATGGATAGGAGAAAGACATATCTTAAAGATTATACATAAATATTGTTATAAAATAGAATGTAAGAGAATAAAATATCAGGGAGGACTAATGAATACAGACCCAAAAGATAAATCAATTTATGTATCCTATAAAATTCCTTTAGTTATTTATTTCCAGAAAAAACCGTCCTCATTTATTATTTCTGTGCCAAAAAGTCAGCTAATTTTAATTACAAATAGTATTGTCCATCTTACTGTAACATAAAGTATGAAATATACATATATGTATATATATGTATATATAGTATAACTACAGAGAAATGGCTTCACAATTAAAATCCTGTCATTAATGTCAAACAGAATTCTCCTAACTTTGCCTTCATATCAAACAGTTTTTATATTTATCTGTCATTTTTCTATACTTCTAGATCACAATATAATAAAAATATATATATATTTCAAATATATTCCCCTTAATTATTTATAAAGCAGTGAAATTTCAGATTCTTAATACATTTAGTTACTTGTTTTCTTTTTTTTTAGAATCCAACTGGATTTTGACATGGAACACAATAGGACTGCAGGAATAGCAAACTGAAAAGACAAAGCGAAAAGACCCCGTTCTATCTAACTTACAATGAAGTAACAGGAGGGCAAGTCATTAAATGAATAACAAAACAGTTGAGCTTGATGGAGAATATTCTTTTTCTAGTGCTCATACTTTTGGAATTCCCACTCTGTGTTGTCCAGCGGACACACCTGCCGTGTTTTGAGCCAGCGAGAGATGCAGTGGAAGTGAAAAGCATGATTACAGACTCCCCACGCAAGGGCGCACTCTTCTGAAGTGGCAGATACCGGGTTCGCCTGACATTCTATGCAAAGATCCATAATGCGGTTCCTGCAGATGGCACAGTTATCAACCTCCATGTCCCAGGTGCAGAGGGCTACTGCGTTCCATTTTGTCACTTCAAAGGGCTTCTTGCCCTGGCCGCTGTTGGTGCCGCTCGGGGTATCCACATCCCTCACTGCCGCCATAGTGGAAACACACGGTCTCAGGTTTCACTTGTTTTCTTTTTATATTGTTTGCCTTTGATGAGTATAAAGTGGCCTATTGCATAAGTTGAGATCATTTTTAAATTCAACAAATCTATTTGAAGCATCAACATGCAAGCATTGTGCTTATTCCAGGTAAGTGTCATCCACTGTAACTGACATTAAAATGCTATATAGAAAAGCTATTTAAACACAGGAGCTTTTAACATACTGACCAAATGGATAAATAACTATACTCATTAATAAACACATAACATTAAAGTTATTTATCATTTATCATTAGGAAAGAAGTTTAATTCATTATCCTACGCATGCAACTTTTAAATATAGAAATTACTTTTTTTAACGAATAGGTCAAGAAAGGAAGCAATATGAAGGTTTCTATAATTTTCTTAACTAATCACTTTGAAAGTGAAGAACGTGAAATAATAGTGCAGAGTAATGTGGTTAAGAATTGTGTATTTAGGAGACTAGAAATGGAGGGGGCCTATGTGTTTGTGTGCATGTGTGTGTGAGAGGGAGGAGAGAGAGAGAGAGAAAGAGAGAGAGAGAGAGAGAGAGAGAGAGAGAGAGAGGACACGAACAGGAAGGTGGGCATCATCTGGAGCCAGAATGTCTCAGTTGGAATCTTTGTTTATCTATTTTCCAACTAAGTGACTCAAAGTCAGATTCCCAAATAAAAAGTGACAATAATGTGATTTTATTTTCCTGAGGATTATTGAAATAAAGTAATCTGAAGGCATAAAGGTTTATTTTTTAGTACTGCCATGGAGCAAGGAAGATAGCCTGTGAAGAAACTGCATCTAAGCAATAAACAGGGAAAGGATTTTATAGGGTTTCTTTTGTATTAGGGTTGGGGGATGGAGACATTTTGAGAATTTGAGAAGTAGCAGCAGAAATTCTGAGACTGGAGACCCAAGGACAATTTCAACAAATTTTAACAAGGCAGCCTTTTAATTTATGATAGCAAGAAGAAAATGATCCTAGATCGTGTGTGTGAGAGAGAGAGAAAAAAAAGTTATGTATGTTTATTTATCAATAATAACTCTATTTTAGGGTCAAGTGGGAATCTCTAGCAGGGATAACTGGGACTAGGAAAAACATGGAGATACAAGATAGTTCAAGAAAATATAGTTTTGGGAAATAAAGTAAATAAATGTGAAGGTCCTGGAAAATGACTACACAGCAGATGCTCAACAAATCCTATCCTATATGATAAAGAGCTAATACGCTAATTAGACCGAACAGCAGAATGACCTTCCAGAATTTGTTCCATCACACCAAGTAAGAAGTGAAAATTGTCAATAAATCAAGCCAAAACTAATGTGCAAATTTTACTAGCATTAATAAATTTTACTTTTATTTATACCCACCCATAAGCTTCTTATTCACTTGTGCTATTGATAATTTTATATTTGAATTTCATTATTTTAGAGTGTTATTATACCCTACTAGAGGCCTGATGCATGAAGATTCGTGCAAGAATGGGCCTTCCTTCCCCTGGCTGACGGCACTGCCTTTGCTCTAGGCCAGAGCCACCTTCCACCTTCACTCTGGCCCAGAGCCACCTTTCCACCTTCCCAAGCTGCCCAGAGACTCGGAGCGGGTGGGCCAGTGCGGAACATCCCTAGAAGCTGGGAGGCTGTTTATGCAATTTAACCTGCCATCTTTGTTGGGTTAATTTGCATACTCATTCCTGATTGGCTGGTGGGCGTCACAGTATAGTGGTTAGACAATCCTATACTTTACACCAGGGGTCCTCAAACTTTTTAAACAGGGGTTCAGTTCACTGTCCCTCAGACCGTTGGAGGGCCGGACTATAGTTTAAAAAAAACACTATGAACAAATTCCTATGCACACTGCACATATCTTATTTTGAAGTAAAAAAACAAAACGGGAACAATCACAATATTTGTATTTGCATGTGGCCCGCGGGCCGTAGTTTGAGGACCCCTGCTTTACACAGTGCCCCCCCTCCCCACAATATTTCTGTTACCCACCTGGCACCATACATAGTTATTATACTATTATTGACTATATTCCCTATGTGTACTTTACATGCTGTGACTATTTTATAACTACCAATTGGTACTTCTCAACCCCTTCACCTTTCAACATTCTCTTTTATTCGGTCCTTCACAGAAAAAAAAAAAAATACTGTCCTCAGACAGGCAGAGACAGAGAATTACAACTTACCTGAGCAGAAACTTCTAGAAGAACCAGTATCCATTAAGCAAAGCTAAACTGTAATTCATGAATTACTGGATGCTCAGTATAGCCAAGTACCATGTTTGAGAGTTCAAGTCTCCAGGGATCCCAATCGCTGGGAGAACCACACACGTTTTTTGAGTTTTACTCTAGAAACTCAGGATTTTAAAAAGATTCCCAGGTGATTCTAATGCGCAGCCAAGGTTGAGAACCACTGCTCTAGGACATTCTGACAGTGAGGTTGGAGGAAAGAAAAAAACAAACACCAACCAAAAAAACACTCATGCTTCCAGCAGAGGAGAAAATAGCCACTTTGAAAAATGCCCAGAGCAGTTTGTTCTTCTTAGCAAGACCTGCCCTCAACATAAACCATTAACCAGAAACCAGCTTCTGGGGCTGACCAGCGCCTACCAGTCCTGGGGGGAGGGAACTTCCCAGCTCCACCCCCTCTGCATTCCAAGTGGGAGAAGGGAACTCTCCAGAGTGGAAAGGAAAGAACAGCTGTGAAGCCTGAAGCAACACCTGAATTGTTTTTACCACTTGCTGGAGGCGCAGGGCAGACCAGTCTGAGAAGTAAACCATCCAGAGGGTCCAGCCCTAGGGAGGCGTGTATGTGTGGGGTGCTGGGGGATCATTTTGAAACACAGCGGAGCATTCTGTTCTTCTTCACAGGGCCCGCGCTCGGGGCAACGAGTGCCCCCAAACCTGACCTGCAGGGCATGAAGATCAGAGCGCAACTGCAGCAGCACAAAGATGCAACAGAGGGTTGGGGGGGTGGGGGGGTAAGA
>NW_005354999.1:1024356-1037802 GCF_000412655.1 Myotis brandtii
TTCCGAGACCGAGCTCGTTAAGGAGCTCGTTAATTCAAATTACTCTGTCAACTCAAAGCAAAAAATCAGCGGAGAGACAAATGGTATCTCAAAAAACTCGTTAGTCGGGACACTCGTAAGTCAAAGCCCCACTGTACTTTAAGCAATAAAACAAAATAAAAATAAAACCAGTTTAAGGTTTTGAAAACAACAACACTGGAAACAACACTGACTGAGAACTTCATTTTCAAACTACAGTGAACCCCAAAGAAACCAGCAATTCTGGGAGAAGCCAAAGGGGGTAAAGACAAAACAAAACCTTACCTCTGGATGAAATAAGTTCTGGGCCAAGTTGGAGCGGCTCGTGTTTGCGGTGCCCCGGCAGCCAGCAGAGAAGCCTTAGAAAACTCCGCATCCCCCAGACATTGCTTGACCAGAAACGCAGTCTGTCCAGTCAGCCTGTCCCCAAAAGCCCAGGCAAAGCGACTTTGTACTGACTTCCGGTGCCTTCTCGGCCTTAAATGAGGTGGCTGCGTGGCCCCAGCCAATCAGATCCTCTCCTTTCGGCTCCTCTTTGATCTTTCTTATTGATTCTTTAAAAGCGTCCTGCCTCCGCCTGCCTTATTTGCCAGTTCTCTAAAAGGAGAACTGCTTCATGAAGTGTTAGATAAAGGTTGTGTCACCTATATTGTTTTCTTTCATCATTTTTTACCGGGTTTTGGTGAGAGGGAATGGGACTCAGATGTGGTGGCGAACAGCCTGTGGGACAAGGAGGAGCACAGGTGAGGGGCATCAGCTGATCCCCTTGAGTTCACTGTTTCTCGTTAGGGGTGGGTAAGCCACTCTCAGATTTGAGTTGCATTCCCTTACATGCAGCTTTCCAATCCAAACACACTTAATTTAAGAATAAAAATGTATTGTTTCCAGAAAGGTTCTGGGACCCCCTGAAGTTTCCAGGGTTTGTTAAAGTCCCTGGAAGGTTCTAGGGTGCCAAATATGTTCCAGGCTTTATTAAAACTCACAGGAAGTTTATGGGGTCCCGGGAAGGCTCCAGGAATCCTTAAAGTTCCCAGGAAGGTTTTGGTGTTGCAGGATAATTATATTCAGAGTCCAAAACAGATGGCAGCCATTTAGAGCTCACAAAGCCTTGAGGTGAGTCCACAGCATAAATCTCTGGGGGACTTGGGAAAATACATTCAGACAAGAAATGTGGACTGCTTTGACCATTAAAATAAAAATCTATGCAGGCAAAAGCTGGACTATTAAAAGGCATTAGGACGTCTGTCACTATAAAGAAATCTTGTGAAAAAAATCATCCATCTATGGTAATAGGGATCTTTTACCTTGGGAATGAAGTGGCAAAATTGGTGGGCACAGTTTCAAGCCCTTAAAAGCTGTGAGAGCACGCTCCACTGAACTCTCAGACTTCCGTGCTTGGGTAGGTTGGTCTAGGTAGAATGACACTAAGTCACCTGCCAACATCAAGACATTTTTCATGCAAGGAGGGTAGTCGTTCCAGTACACCACAAACCCCCCAATTCAGTGGCACATCCATCTTAGGTATTAATTTGACTTCAAGACCCCAGACTTAGCTCAAGAAATGGGATCCTCAAGTTTCAAAGAATTGGGCATGGCCCATCTGCATATTTTATGGCTAAGAACTGCGGTCCTGAAAGCTGTGAACATCTACAAAAAAGTCAAAGCTTACTAAGACAACCACAATTACAATGGTCATGATGGTGAACTTCCTATTAGACAAGACTATTCAATGAGTCTTTCATGAAGCTGTTGTAGAATCTTGATGCCTTTGGGGGCTTCTGGGTGCCAATAAACATAGGTTTCCCATTTGTTTGTGTGAGATGATATCCTTGTTTAGATTTGACTTCCCTGATGATTAGTGATGTTGAGCATCTTTTCATGTATCTGATCGTGGCCATCTGTTTGTCTTTGAAAAAATGGCTATTCAGATTCTCTCTGCCCATTTTTATTTATTTATTTAATATTTATTTATTTATTATTTATTTTTAAATCTTTATTGTTGAAAGTAGTTGTGATGTTTCAAAACTCTTCCCTTCACCTCATAAGCTTCCCTGCCAAGTCGATTATACTTTTCTCGTCAGGCTGTTCTGAGGGATTAATGCGCTCATTGCCATGATGAACTTGGCTTCCCTCTGAGATTCCTCACTCTGTTCCATGCTTCCATGTCTCTGGATCCACTCTGTTCATCAGTTTATTTGACCCAGCAATCTCCCTTTTAGGAATATATTCTCAGAAACCCAAAACACCAATCAGAAAGAATGTATGCACCCCAATGTTCATAACAGCACAGCTTACAATAGCTAAGATCTGGAAATAGCCCAAGTGCCCACCAGTAGACAAGTGGATAAAAAAATCTGTGGTACATTTATACCATGGAATACTATGCAACAGTAAAAAAGAAAGAAAGGAAGAAAAATCTCTTATCCTTTGAGACAGCATGGTGGGACCTGGAGAGTATCATGCTAAGTGAAATAAATCAGTTAGAGAAAGAAAAGTATCACATGATCTCACTCACATGTGGAATCTAATTAACAAATAAAGTCTGCCCATTTTTAAATTGGATTGCTTGTGTTTTGATATTGAATTGTAGGAGTTCTTTATATATTTTGGATATTAGCCCCTTATTAGGTGTGCGATTTGCAAGTATATATTCCCATTTGGTAGGTTGCTTATTCATTTTGTTGATGGTTTTGTTTGCTGTGCAGTGTTTGTTTGTTTGTTTGTTTGTTTTGGTTTGGTTACGTTTTAGCTTGATGTAGTCCCACGTGTTTACATTTGCTTTAGCTGTCTCTGCCTTTGGAGTCAGATTGGGCCTTCACCGGACCATGCTGGCACTCTGATCATGGACTTCAGGCCTGCAGACTGTGAGAAATAATTTTCTGTTGTTTATATGCTACCCAGTCTGTGGCATTTGTTAAAGCAGCCCAGAATGAACTGCTTTCAACACCTCCCCTCATTCTACTCCTATGGAAAAGAGTTGTGTGAGTGTGTTTATGCAAAATCAGGACCATGTCTCTTATATTTTATAGGGATGAGCCTTAGCAGATTATTAAACATTTTTTTCTCTTCTCTGGCTTTTTGCTCCAGACTTGTCTTTCATTCTCATGAGAATGATAATCATTCATCCATTCAACACTATCATTTATGCATTTGTTATGTGCTGGGAACCACCATAGGCACTGAAGATCTATACTGATTAGGTGGTGGATGGTTATGGGGAATGTGGCAAAATTGGCATTTGGACCTGCAGTGGTCCTGGGTTTCAGGTACCACCTAGGCCAGTGATGGCAAACCTATGACACGCGTGTCAGAAGTGACACGTGAACTCATTTTTTTGGTTGATTTTTCTTTGTTAAATGGCATTTAAACATATAAAATAAATATCAAAAATATAAGTCTTTGTTTTACTATGGTTGCAAATATCAAAAATTTTTTATATGTGACACAGCACCAGAGTTAAGTTAGGGTTTTTCAAAATGCTGGCACGCCGAGCTCAAAAGGTTCGCCATCACTGACTTAGACAAATGTTTTCCATATTGTCAAGTCTACCTGGTCAGAAGACTTATCTTGAAGTAGTTGATAATAAAGTTTGCCTTTGTCCTATCTTGATCTCAGTTTTGATTGTCAATCTTGAGTGGAGTTTACAAGTATCTGAGATTTTTTTATGCAAATAGAGTCACCCATATTTATTTCCAGCAACTTATATGTAAAAACAAATCTGATCAACCCACAGGCCAAAAATAAGTTACTATCCAAAGAGTGTTTTCTTAGTATTTTGTTTTGTCTTCAGTGGTGGCAATAACAGGAGAGTGCCCTGGATCCTATCTCAGACACCATTGAGAGAATTAATTCTCTCCAAATAGACAAACATATCCATTCTGAAATAGCTGAAATAGCATTTGCAAATCAGCACTTAAAAAAACATCAAAAACTAACTAGCAGAAATTGACAGTTAGAGCCCAAAAGGTTAGAGTGTTTCAGTGATTTCGCCTTTCCTTGTTAAATATTTAAAATGCTGTTTTGATAATAAATTCTTCAAATCAAAGCAAGCAGTGAGTTGCCAACTTCTGTTTTATTTTGGGTCTTGAATTATTAAAATCATATACAGTCAATGAGGAGCTAGTAAATCCTGGAATATGAAGAACTTTGCTAAAGTTTTGTGATATGATCATTTTAATTGGCTATCTAATTCCAGCTTCTAGGACCTCAATAAGTACATTAACTTTTAGTCTCTGTACAAAATGTATTTTAAAAAGGAAATAAAATAATTGTTAAATGAATAAATGTATATACACACATGAAAGAGAACATAAAATGCAATTAGCTGTGGTCACACAGTTTGAAATGAAGACTTTTTTTTTTTTTTTTGGTCAATTGTTATCTAGAACTCTATCATAGCAGGGAAAATGGACTCCTTTTCTAGTGAAGACTTCTCCTAACTTAACTGTTTTTCTTCTGAAGTTTTATTAGGGTTTTGATAAGAACTTGCAACACCAAAGAGTTCATTACCAAGGAGAGACACGATGCAGTTTATTAAATAGGCAAGAGTTTGTGCTTTGCATTGAAGGATTTTTTTTTTCTATTAAAACTCTGTGGTCATTTACAATAGTTTTCTAGATGGAATGCTTTTTAACTAGGCTCTTGGATAATATTATTACTACTAGATTATTCAGAGAATTAAACTCATAGTAAATGAATAGTTAAACGTAGGTTTATAGAAAATTGTAAAGCTCCACGTGAGTAAAGATACAAGTTAAATTACATGATACAGCGTGTCTTTCTGGGGATACAGTCTTACCTTGGCTTAGATGTCAAAGATCTGACTATCCCTTCATGCAATCAGAAAATATGGAAGATGGAAAGATCTATTTCTACTTTCTCATATGCTCAATTTATTAAAATTGTATGATATAGAAAAACAATAATTTAAAATATTAACATGCTTGGATACAGTCATCAATTTCTCAGTTAAAAATCCTGAAGTAAGTAGCTAATTTATCTCTTCCGTTGGCTGTGCAAATGTTTTAATCTATTCTTCTGTGTCCTGTTATAGAGTTGTAGTAGCAAATAGTTGTCAAAGCTAAGCAAATATTAGTTGATATCTATATGTGTGTCTAACCATCTCTATGTATTCGGATCTCACTTACATGACATTTTAAAAATGCATCAAATATTCTCCCTAGGCATTAGCACTGCTGGAGCAATCTAAGTCTAGTTTTATCATCATTATAATGCCATTAAACATTTAGTACCCTGTCACTGAGATTGACAACATAACTCAACAGTTTTGCACCAGAGTCTCTTCTTTTCATTTTTTTTTTATAATTTCACTTTTATTATCATCTTTCTGTTTTGTCTAAAATGAATACTTCGCTAGACATTCACATTTGGCGAGAATTAAGAGATATTTTCTGCCCCTCTGTTAATTTTTATGGGAGAAATGTATCAATAGATAAGCAAGACTCCTGACTTGTGTCTTATCTATAGGAAGGATTGGATTGATTAAAATAAAAGGAAATAACCTTGACTTGATTGAACTAATATGTAAGTTGTCAACCTTGTGTAAAAATTTCAGCATTAATGCTATGTCAGCCTCAGCAGGTCTGGAGTTAAAAAAAAGAGTTCAATCATTACTTAAAATCTTTTATATACCCTCAATTATTTAATATTTTTTCAGATGATTCTTAATGTTGTTTTCTAAAGCAGGATTAAAATATCTTCGTGATGCTAATCTAAGAAGTATTCATGGATTTAAAATGATAGTAAACAACTCAATTTGTTTCCCTTTAATGGGTCCTTAAAATCACTTAAATGCAAAGACTGCAGAGGAATTAAAAAATAATAATAATAAATGGTTATTGCCATTGAAAATCTTATAGTAATGCTGACAGATGTTCTCAAAGATAGATGATGGATAGATGGAAAGAAATATAGGTATATAGATATAGATATATAGCTATATATAGGGAGAAATGAAAATAATTCCATAATAATGTATAAGCAGTTGCATTATAATGGAATAAAAATCACATAGCCACATAAATGTTCAAGAAAGAAAACAATGTACAGATAAAACTTAAATGAGAATTCTTCCTAGACTTGCACTCAGATTTTTTAAAATTCCAAACTGATGGTAATTATAATTTAAAATAACTGGGAGAAAAACAGCCTAACTTTAATAAGTTTTAAAGTAGAGATAAGAAGATCCACTACAGCCTGGCGATGGTTGCTCAATGGTTAGGCTTTGACCTGTGAACCAGGAGGTCATGGCTTGATTCTCAGTCAGGGCACATATCCAGGTATGTGCAGGCTCGATCCCCAGTTGGGGGGCTTGCAGGAGGCAGCTGATCAATGATTTTCTCTCTGAAATCAATAAAAATATGTTTTAAAAATAGAAGATACCACTACAGGAAAATTCTGTTACAGTATATTGTAATGGTAGAATTCGTGATTTAAAGATGTGAATGGCATTTGACTTTTCAATTCTTTTTACCCTAGGCCCAGAGTTGCCAAATGCAGGCCTGAGAGATGCACATGGCAATATGTGAAACCCAGTTTGAGTTGTGTGCAATAATAGAGAGCAAATAAAATTTGAAGCTAAAAAGTAAGATTGAGAAGCAGTTTAACGGCAAATCAAGTTGAGTCAAGTTTGATATGATCTCTTCAATTCCTGAGGATAGGGATAAAGGAAAGTCATTTTTTAAAAAGCAAAAAAAAAAAAAAGATGGAAGGTCCAGAAACCATGTGCCCGGCATGATGAACCATA
The DNA here is from genome assembly GCF_000412655.1 of Myotis brandtii. NCBI lineage: Eukaryota > Metazoa > Chordata > Mammalia > Chiroptera > Vespertilionidae > Myotis > Myotis brandtii. Next base: position 1,031,141 of record NW_005354999.1, read on the forward strand.
TACTCTTGCTTACTTGGTACAGTTACTTTACACTTTTAATTTTTTAACACAATCCTTAATAATGTCCCCTTTCATTCATAAAAGCAGCCTGGTTTGGTAGAGAAAGTAGATGGCCACTGTGGGAAACTGCAAAGATAGTGCTGAATTCAGTTCCTATGAGACAGAGAGAGTATTCCATAAGAAATAGGAGGCTGGAATCATGCTCAGTACTTAAGCTTAGGCACTGTGAGAGGGCTCCCTCCATGGTGAAAGGAGCCCAAGGAAGAAGATGTAGATACGACATAGAGACCAGAAACAAAACAATTCATCTAATGAGATCAGTACATAGCATTGAAATCTCCACAACTATATCATTTGGGAATATAGGTATATACTGCATGTAATAAAGTTCTGTGAAGTTTTTCAGTGTAAAACAACAAACATCTATTATCTTAAAGTGTTAGAGAGCCACATACAGAATAGCTGATGCTTCTGTCTCAAAGTCTCTCATGAAACAAACTCTAGATGTTGACTGTGGTTAGGGTCTTGTCAGAAAAATTCACTGATGGGAAGATCCACTTGAACTGTTGGCAGGGTTCAGTTCACCAAGTTTGGAACATTTCTAAGTATCATTGTTTCAAATAATTTTTTTCTGTTCCTTTTGTTGTCTTTCAAGAATTTTAATTACTGTTTGATGTTGTCCCATAGCCACTAAACTAAGGCTTTGTTCAATTTTAGACTCTTTTCTTTTTGCTTTTCTAATTGGATAATTTCTATTTATCAATATTATTGATTTTCTTCTGTCATCTCAAAATTGTTCTTAATTCCATCTGATACCATTTATATTTTCAATACAGTACTATTCTTACTTTACCTTGGATTTCTACGTGGCTCTTATTTTTAGATTCTATTTCTGTTTTTTGTTTGTTTGTTTCTATTTTCGTTTGTTTATCCCTTTATTTCTCATTTCATTTCATTTGGGAAGTTTCTTTTGACCTATCGTCAAATTTACTGATTCTTTCCTTGGCTGGATCAGGTATGCTGATGAGCACATTGAAGATATTCTTCACTCCTGTTATTGTGTTTTTGATTTCTAGAATTTCCTTTTGGTTATATCTTAGAATTTCCATCTCTCATGATTGCTTCAACTTTCTCTGTAAACCTGAGCAACTGCAACAGTGAAGATGGTGGAGGAGGTCTTGTAAGTTTGAGTAGAGATGAGTGTAAAATTGTCATTGCTTAGAGTGTGAGAATTAAATTGACTGGGAAAATATAGTATGATTTCAAGGTGGCTTTGGGACCACTTAAAGCCATTAATAAATAAATAAAAATTTATTAATCATTTGTTATAAATCTTCCCTTTATAGAAGCTCTGTGAAGGCAGAAAGACTATTCTGTCTTGTTTACTTCTATATATTCATGGTTGAGCATAAAATATGCTTAATATTAATTAAATAAATAAAACAACCAATAAGGTAGGACAAAACCATCATATAAAATATTATACAACAATTTTAACTTTACAGTTTGAATGTCACACTTACGATGTTGCATATTTGATGTAGCTTCTAAGACCAAGTAATTTTTTTGTCTGTTTTGAATCTTAAACTTCTAATTACAGATAGTGAATGTGGAAGTGTTTCTGAATAAAAATAAATCTACATTATAGACTTTGAGAAAAATAAAAAAAAATATGATGCAGCAATTTTAAAGAATGCAGACAAAAACTCACAATATCATATAAGATAAAAATTTTAAGTTGAAGGAAAATTATGTATTCCATTCTAAATCATAAAATGCACTGGAAAACATACACAATCATATTTATACATTATAAAATGGTAGCTACTGATACAGACCAAATTTTTTTTTCTTTATTGATTAAGGTATTACATATGTGTCCTTATCGCCCCATTGCCTCCCCATCCCCCATTCATGCCCTCACCCCCTGTTGTCTGTGTCCATTGGTTAGGCTTATATGCATGCATATAAGTCCTTTGGTTGATCTCTCCCCCTTACCCCCACTCTCCCTACCTTCCCTCTGTTGGTTGATCCCCCCTTACCCCCACTCTCCCTACCTTCCCTCTGAGGTTTGATGGTCTGATCAATGCTTCTCTGTCTCTGGATCTGTTTTTGTTCATCAGTTTATATTGTTCATTATATTCCATAAATGAGAAACATCATGTGATATTTATCTTTCTATGACTGTCTTATTTCACTTAGCATAATGCACTCCAGGTCCATCCATGCTGTTGCAAATGGTAAGAATTCCTTCTTTTTTACCACAGCATAGTATTCCATTGTGTAAATGTACCACAGTTTTTTAATCCACTCATCTGCTGATGGACACTTAGGCTGTTTCCAAATCTTAGCTATGGTAAATTGTGCTGCTATGAACATAGGGGTGCATATATCCTTTCTGATTGGTGTTTCTAGTTTCTTGGGATTTATTCCTAGAAGTGGGATCAGACAAAATTTTTAAGAGTGGATAATTCTAAAGATGGCTGAGGAGGCATCATGAAGTTTTTATTTTACCATCTATTTCTGTACAGTTGGAAGATATTTACAGCCTTCATAGACATAGTATCTTTGGCCACATTTGAAAATCTCTCTCTACTTTCTGTTTTCAGGACTAATAAGAATCCATTTTTAAAAGAGTCAATAACTTCAACCAGAATGTTTTAAAAATAATTTTTTTTCTTCCCTAAAGAGAGGTAGTTTCAAAATAAGAATGCCTGAGTCTGCATTTAATGACTCTAGAAATGTATTTCTCCTGTGTCTCTAGCATTGATATGCCAGTTAGAGGCAAATTAAACAGAATCATTTCAAATCTAAGGCAACATAAAGAAAGACTAAATAAACTGATTAGTATTACATAAAAGCATTAAATAAGCCTTTTCAAACTTTCAAAGCTTATCTGTAAGTATCCCTGACTGCAGACATACCAAATACACAATTGAACACACTGAGATTAAACACACAGGTCTCTCTCTTTAAGCAATAATAGCTGCATCAAAATCAGCAGGACATTATATCACAGGACCAGATGGAGACAAATCCCGCCAGGTATCAAGAACAATAAAAAGAAAAGAATTTGTTGCCACAGTGTTGTTTGATTCCTGCAAGTAGAGATTTATAAACTGAGTTGCAAATAATGCCTCTTCCACATTAAAAATAAAAATAAAAGTCTATAAGATCAACATGTCCTTCTTGGCAACCAAGGAAAAAGATAAGGAAAAAATTGGTTAGAAAAAAATGTAACTTTTTAAGTAAAATAACTTCCTTTAAAATGCTTGAATATAAACGTGATTAATAAAGCTACTAGAAAAATTCTTATGTTAATTATCTTCACATCTTTTCATTAATATTCAGTAAAAAGGTGTCATCACAATATACAGAACTTTTTAAAGTTTTTCTTTAAAGCTATTCTTTCCCAGTTAAGTTCTACTGTAATAAAAATAGTTATAATACCCACAGTGAATATTATTTCCAACATAAATTGTGTTTAACAGTGCTGTCAGGCTCAACAAATACTTGTTGAATGGAAACAATATGATGTATGTATCAAGCTTTGTTTTTCATGTTAAATATAAGCTGAAGATCTTTTTCTATTATTTCAAAGCACCTCTCAAAATAAAGGAAACATTACAAAGGCATCTATGGTGCTCAGACATACCTGAGTACTCACACCCCAGCTAAAAATGCTGCAATCACAAGTCGGCCTCCTCCGTTAACATTGCCAGCAGTTGAAGGGTACTACCTGGCCCCAAATTAGACAACTTCTCAAAGGCTGCCAGTGTCTAATACTTGTCACTCTGCTGTTCAAAGACTCAGTTCCTTTGCTTTAAGACTGTGAAGAGCCATCCCAGATCCTGAGGCTTCAGTTTGTTATTAATAGAGTTGATTGTGTAGAGCAGTTTTAGGAACTGGAAAGTAGAGTCTCCATATACCCCATGCACAGCCTCCTTCATTATCAACATCCCTTATCAGAGTGATACGTTGGTTACAATTGATCAACACATCACTATCACTCAAATTCCATAATTTACATTAGGATTCACTCTAGGTGTTGTACATTCTATGAGTTTGGACATATATAGAGTGACATGTGTCCACTAACATAGTATCAGGCAGAGGACCTTCACTGCCTTAAAAATCCTCTGTGCTTCTTTTCTTTATCCCTCCCAACACCTTGGCAGCCTACTGATCTTTTTTAAAAACATTTTTATTGATTTCAGAGAGGAAGGGAGAATGAGAAACATCAATGATGAGAGAGAATCATTCATTGGCTGCCTTCTGCACGCCCCCCCCCCTCCCACTGGGGATTAAGCCTGCAACCCAATTATGTGTCCTAGCCCTGGCCGGTTTGCTCAGTGGATAGAGCATCGGCCTGCGGACTGAAGGGTCCCAGGTTCGATTCCAGTCAAGGGCATGTACCGTGGTTGCAGGCACATTCCCAGTAGGGGGTGTGCAGGAGGCAGCTGATCAATGTTTCTCTCTCATCGATGTTTCTAACTCTGTATCCCTCTCCCTTCCTCTCTGTAAAAAAAAATCAATAAAATATATATTTTTTAAAAAAGAATGTGTCCTGACTGGGAATCGAAATGGCGACCTCTTAGTTGATAGATTGAAGCTCAACCACTGAGCCACCCCAGCCTGGCAGATATTTGTATTTTTTCCATATTTTTGCCTTTTCTGGAATGTTTTATAGTGAGAATGATACAATATATAGCCTTTATAGATTGACATCTTTCACTTGGTAATATGCATTTGTCTCCCCCATATGTTTTCATGGCTTGATGGCTCATTTCTTTTTCACACAGAATAATCTTCCATTGTTTGGATGTACCAGAGTTTATCCATTCACTACCGAAGGACATCTTGATTGCTTCCAAAATTTAGCAATTATAAATATAGCTGCTATAAATATGCATGAGCAGATTTTTGAGAGTACACATAAATTTTCAGCTCCTTTGGGTAAATACCAAGGAGTCTGATTGCTGGATTGTATGATAAAAATATGTTTAGGTTTGTAGGAAACTGCCCAACTGTCTTCTAGAGTGGCTAGACCACTTTGCAATCCCATCAGAGATGAATGCGAGTTCTTGTTGCTTTGCATCATCTATATAGCCTTTGGTGTCAGTGATTCAGGTTTTGGCCCTTTTAACAGGTTTTTTGAGACTTAAGACTCCCTCCCTCACACTCCCTCCATGAGACAGGCATTCCCTGGTTTTAACTCTCCAGATCATTAAGCGTCCAGCAATTCATCAATTGCAATCAGAGTTCCTTCCGGTACTGACTCCAGCATCAGGCTTCTGCTCCTGGCCTTCTGTTCCATATAAATTGTGATCCTCTCTTCACCTTCCTTTCCAAATTCTGCATTAATATTTTTTCCGGTGACCTCAATTTTCTGAAAGATTTTAAAAGAGTAGTTGATTTTCTGTTTATTCAGCTTTTTTTTTTTCTCATGAGAACCATAGTGATGGCTCTTCAGACCAGAAATCAAAGTTTTCCATATTGATTAAAAAAAAAAACTATTACAAAATCATTGGAAACTTTTTAGGTACTCTTTTCTTATCCTGTTCTAGGTCTCTCTTGTCTTGGGTGTATGAGTAAATTTACACATTCATTATCTACACTAATAAAAGAGAAACATGGTAATTAGCGTACAACCGCTACCCTTCCCATTGGCTAATCAGCATATCCTTATGCAAATTAACTGTCAGCCAAGATGGCGGCTGGCAGCCATGCAGCTGGAAGCGAACATGAGGCTTGCTTGCTCCAGTGACTGCAGACTCCAACGTTCCCCGCCTGACTTGCCGGCCTCTGAGTTGCAACTCTAAGCAACTATGTACTATGTTGCAAATAAGAAGCTAAACAAAACCCCAGAAACCAGCTTTCAGCCTGCCGGGATCTCAGAGCTGAAGTTATACATTGTTTCGATTATAGAACGGCAAACAAACCAGATACGAAGCCTCAGAGCTAGAGCCAGAGCTAAAGCTGGCCCAGAATAAAATAAAAAAAGAGAAAAAAAAGGAGCGGTTGGGAGCTTCAGTCAACAACCGCCAGCCTGAAAGCAGCCCTCAGCCCCTCACCCAGACTGGCCAGGCACCCCAGTGGGGACCCCCACCCTGAAGGGGGTGTGACCAGCGGCAAACAGCAATCATCCCCTCATCCAGGCTGGCCAGGCACCCCAGTGGGGACCCCCACCCTGAAGGGGGTGTGACCAGCTGCAAACAGCCATCATCCCCTCATCCAGGCTGGCCAGGCACCCCAGTGGGGACCCCCACCCTGAAGGGGGTGTGACCAGCTGCAAACAGCCATCATCCCCTCATCCAGGCTGGCCAGGCACCCCAGTGGGGACCCCCACCCTGAAGGGTGTGTGACCAGCTGCAAACAGCCATCATCCCCTCATCCAGGCTGGCCAGGCACCCCAGTGGGGACCCCCACCCTGATCCAGGACACCCTTCAGGGCAAACCAGCCAGCCCCCAGGCCTCTATCCTATATAGTAAAAGGGTAATATGCCTCCCAGCACCGGGATCAGCGGAGCCGCGAGGCCTCCTGGCACTGGATCAGCGTGACAGGGGGCAGAGCCCAAACCCCCTGATCGCCCTGCAGCTCTGTGTGTGACAGGGGGCAGGGCCACAACCTCCCTATCTGCCCTGCTCTGTTCGTGGCAGGG
>NW_005354999.1:1038419-1071639 GCF_000412655.1 Myotis brandtii
GTTCAAGACTCACTTCCTTTGGGCTTTGTCCTTCTTGGCCTTGGTCCTTTTCTTTGGGGCCTGGAGCGCAAGCACTGCAGGAGAGAGGGATGGGTAAAGGCCGAATGTGGAGGAAAGGAGGTGACCCAGCTGAGGCTGGAGACCTAGCAGAGGCGCGAGGCCAACTGCGGGGCTGCCTGAGGGACGCCTCCAGGGTGAGCGCCCCAGCTTTGGGGAAGCGGCCAGGCAGGAGGCGGGCGGCCCAAGGGGTGCAGAGCGGCGCTGCACCTTCCGTCTATGAGGACACCCCACACAGGCGCTGCCTTCCCCAGCAGGCTCTGGGCGACATCTGCAAATGCGACTGCAACCTCTAACGTTCTGGGCAAAGAACTGCACCTGTGCCCCTCTGGGTACCAGGCTTGCTAGGAGTATGCTGTCACCAATGCCACAGATCAAAGGCAAAAACCTGGAGAGGCGGGTGTACCGGATGGGGCTTCGGCCACCTGCGGGCAGGGATCTGCATCTCCTGCGGAGAGCAGAGAGGAGGTTCTGCAGTGGCCCCAGGATGCAGGTCGGCCCCGGGAACAAGGGGCATGGCAGGACGCCGGGCAGAGGGGCACAGATGGCAGCCCTGAGGCGGGGTTGAGGGGCGGTGCCACCTCAGTGGAGGGATGCCGCCCTGCAGGGTACCGGACTGACTGACATGATTCAGAGAAGCTCCAGGTGCTAACTGTGCCTGGCCAGGGCGGCCTTAGCACTTCAGCGGTGGCTGCCCCTTAGGAAGGGCGGAGAGCACGGCTGTGAGGGCTCCCTGCGCGCTGAGTCCAGTTCCGCAGCCAACTGGAATTGGCCTCAGTTTCCTGGTCTGTAAAATGGATTAGGCGTGTCCCAGTGCCTTCGCTGAGCTTTGAGGGCCAATTGAGATACTATATAAAGAAAATAAGGGAAGAAGTGAGAAAGAAAAGGAAGGAGGAGCAACAGAAAAGAAAGATTGGAAGGAACTTGTAAACCTGTTGTCTCTTAAATAGGGAATATAGTCAATAGTCAATAGTACTGTAATGACGGTATGATGCCAGGTGGGTACTGGAAATATCAGGGGACACTTTGTAAAGTATGTGATTGTATAACCACTATTCTGTAACTAATAAAAAACCTGAAACTAATACAAAATAATATTGAATGTAAAGAAATGAAAATAGGAGTGAAATCTTTATAAATTTCAAAGTTTAAATAAAGGCTGTAAAAGAAGGAAGGGGGAGAATAAAAATAGTGTTTTTCATTTTACCACTTCATTGTCTTTTCAGTACATGAAAAAGACAGTCTTTTTATGGTGCTTTTATACTTTTCTAAGTCATTATCTCATTTGATGTTCAGGGCAACTTAAAGACAAGATAATTATTCCCTCCACTATTCAAAGAAAGGAAATCTTGGTGTCTGGCCCCAATGATTCAATGGTCAAGCCCTTATTGTAAAGCAGGGTTAGTGAAATTTTCTGTGAAGGGTCATATCTATACTAATAAAAGCCTTGGGGGCAATCAGGCCTGCAGGGTAGCAGTTAGGCCTCAATTAGGTCTGCAGGGGGGCGGACAATCAGGCAGGCAGGCAGGCGAGCAGTTAGGAGCCAGCAGTCCCAGATTGTGAGAGGGACATCCAACTGCTGGTTTAGGCCCGAGCCCGCAGGGGTCCCAGATTGGAGAGGGTGCAGACCAGGCTGAGGGACACGAATTTTGTGCACTGGGCCACTAGTTGTTTATATAACAAATTTGATTCATTAAGGCTATTGCTAACTTTTATTAATGATTTATTACTTATTATTTTATATAGAATGCTGCAACTAATAATCCTGTATGAATTAAAAAAAAAAAAACAACCTTATACATACTTCCTTTTCTGTGTGGGATTACATCTTTAATATGGTCTTGGCTAATCTGTTTATTCTTTGTTAATACATAGAATGCTATTGCATTGTTTTATTCTGTTCTTTTTATACATTAAATTTATATTCGTCACTTTATTGGTCTCTTATATCTATCATTGTATCGGTGGATATTTTCAACTACCATCTTTCTGTGCAACTTATTATTAAGAGTGCATATAAGTCCATCTGGGCAGAATGTGTGTGTGCGTGTGTGTGTGTGTGTGTGTTCTATATCTATGTGTTGGTGTTACATGGCCCACAGAGAGAAGTTATACTTTTAAAGGCTCTCATTTCAGGCTCCATAGAAAAGAAAGGCTAAACCCTTTTACTAAGTAGCCATTTATAGAACTTCAGTTTCAATCAAGGAGAAAGAAAAGAAATAAAGCAAAGCACTAGAACAACAGAAAGCCATTGTTTCCTTTACCTCAGATTCCCAAACACATTGGCACAGATGAAAACAACTTTCCTGCTGGTGCCATTATCTCTGATAGCAAATCCTTTCCACCTCACAACGAGGGTCCAGAGGACAATCCGTCTCACAGGTGGCGGAGGAAATAAACACTGGGAAGGTGGAGGATTTCAGAATAAGAACAAAAAACATATAGATGGGCTGGACAATCACAGTCAACAGAAGGACTAAAAGAATGAATTTTGTTGTTTGTGTTTGTTCCAATTTCCCCAGTTTTTTCTCTGTATTCTTAGAGCTCCTATAGAGATGAGACTATCACACACAATAATCCTCTTCTAAGCCACACAGAAACAAAATAGATATAAAAACAAAAAAGAATAAAAGAACTTAATTTAAAATTGTCATAATGGGAAAGGAAACAAAATTTATTTCCTTTTGCTGGTATGATTACTTGGAATGGCAGTAATTTTGCTAAACATACTTTTCTTCTGCTAGCTCTTAGGAAATGGCCTTGTACTTAATGTTCTATTCCAAGCTTTGAGTAAAGAGATTTGTAGAGTAAAAAATATTAGGGGGAGATAAGTGCTGTTTTACAGTGAAACACTGAGTTTTTTCCTGAGTAATCTCTATTATAATTATAAAAGTTATAATTTTTGAGAGAAAATTCATATCTTACTTTAAGGCACACAGATAATTTTAAACAATTCTCGTGATTCTGATACCCAGAGAAAAAGCCATTATTAATATTTCTGATCAGTGTGTGTATGTATGTATGTATGTGTGTGCATGTAGATATATACATAGATTATCTATTATAGTATTCTATCATATCATATTTCTACTTGGAGGTATTTATCTTCTTATAATTTTTCAGAAATAATTTTAAATTATTATGCAAACACAAATTTAAAAATAAATCTTAAATTATCTGCTTAACTTCCTCCTGAAAATTAACAACAACTGGAATTGTTTGTATGTATAGATATAAATAAATTTATAATTTTTGGTGGAGCAAATTGAAGGACAGAAAATTTCAGTTTATTTTATGTTATAGTGAAGAAAATAATAAGTTGAACTACCAAGCATAATGGATATAAACATCTTGGATATTGGGTAATAGTAAAACATAATTATTTAAATCTTTTCATATATTTTAAATTATGATTAGAAAAAATTATTTTAAGTTACATGTTTTTATGTGGGCTTTTGATATTATCTTTATAAATAGTAAGAAAGAGAAACAAGAAAGTGTTAGACTAAAGTCCCCTATTTTTATTTCTTCTTAACATTAAAAGAAGGAAAACAAGCATTCTTAGGTTGTACACTATGTAAACAGATAAATTGAAGGCCTTAATCTATAACTTCAAATTGTACTTCAATAACCTAACAGTGGTAGGCAAACATGCGGCTCTTTGGCCCCTTGAGTGTGGCTCTTCCACAAAATACCAACTTCTGTGCATGGGCCACGAAGTTTCAATCGCACTGTACATGCGTGCCCGCACGTGGTATTTTGTGGAAGAGCCACACTCAAGGGGCCAAAGAACCGCATGTGGCTCGCGAGCCACAGTTTGCCGACCACTGACCTAGAATACTCACATCATTAACATAATCCATCTCCTTTATCTTTTTGATTAAAGGTTATTGCTTTAGCCTTGGCTGGTATGGCTCAGTTGGTTGGGTATTGTCCTGTGCATCAAAAGGTTGTGCTTCAGTTCCCTGTCAGGGCACATACCTAGGTTGGGGGTTCTATCCCCAGTAGGGGGTGTACAGGAGGCATCCTATGGGTGTTATGCTCTGACATCCATGTCCCTCTCTCTCTCTCTCTCCCTCTTCCTTTTTCTAAAAATTAATAAACTATTAAAAAAATGAAAAAAAGTAGTTACTGCTTTAAGTACTTTCTTATGGTTCATAGGAATTGTAATGCTACTTCAGGAGAAAATGCCCATGATTTTTAAAAAGATTGGGGCTTTAACATTGGCACCATGCCTCATTATTCTGTAAACTTTCTCATGATTTATCACCAGTGAGTCTCAACTCCACATCTTAAAAAAATGGTGATAATTTACCCATAAAGACATGTATGACATGCACTTAACATGAGTCATTACTCATTGAATATAGTTTCCCTAAAATTTTCTCATGTATAAATGACTTTATTTGATTCTTAAAAAACAATCTTGTAAGATAGGTAGACCTACTCTTACTCTCATTAAAATTTGATTGTATGGATGAGTAAATTGAGGCTCAGAAGTAAAATGACTTACCCAAAGGATCGAAGCTAATGGACAAAAAGCCACACTTGAAATTTGGCTATATAACCTCAGATTCTATATGGTTTTTATGATGGCATATTGCAAAAGCTATTTTGGAAAGCATATTTAATTTTGGTGGTTGTAATAAATTGATGAGTATCATATCAGATTATTATGTTGAAGACATGCTGAGAATGAAGTTTCCCCATGGCTAATCACAGATGCTATTTGTGTCAGGCACTTGATACATGGAGAGGCTCCTGGAACAGAGGTTTTTTTCAAAAATCACCATGTGGAACCGCTTTAAATGATTACATTATTTCCTTTCCTGCTGCCCCACTTTCCAATTAGTTTCACTGGATACATGTCTCTTTCTCCTTTAGACCAATCTATCTCTGGTCATTGGGCAAAGAGTAGATATCATGAGAAGCTAATTCTATTTTAGCTTTAAAAAAAATCCTATTCCCAAGTCCTTATGCGCAATTAGTTTTGAGTTTGTGGGATTGGATAAAGTTAAGCCTAACTAATGTTCATGTATAACAATAAATTAGTGTTGCATTTTCTCAGTGATAAATCTGATTTTTTAAATGAGATTAGTAAAGAAAGTTCACTTGGCATGAAAAATTGATAACATCCCCAATATAAAGCTAAACAAGGGTCACATTTTTAAAAAACCTAATGCTTTTATTTTCTAACCATGCCATAAAACTAGAGTTAAAAGTTCAAAGACATCTAGGACTGGGTATCAAAGCACACAGCTAAAACATTATCAAATCAAGAGATTTCTGCTCAAAATAGATGTTTATTAAAATAATGCTTGGGTTCATTACTGTGGAAAACGCCAAAGTGGTGTTCTTTTAAAAGTCAGATATTTTCCAAAAGACATCTTTATTATCATTGCAGAAGAATTAGACTTAACCTTGTGGAAAACCAGTGAGTTTGGGGTCAGAAGTGTCTTCAATCTAATTTCTGTCTCTTTTTTTGTCATCTAAATGTAGAAATTATACATAGTATCACACATATACATAACTAATTATGAGCTTTGGACCTCGCTGGTCTTTACAAATCATAGAGCCTAACATATTTTTACTGTTCTTTCATAGTTTCACTGTCCTCCATAAACAATTTAAATTCCAAAATCTCTTCCATATACCCTTGGAACTCTTTTGCCTTAGGTTCTCTGTCTCCTACATACCATTTAAAGCTGTGTTAAAAACTTAATCTCCTTCTAGTCCATGACTACACTTATGTAACCTAACATAATTGGAAAAAACAACAACATAGACATGTGGACTATCTCACTTTAAATGCAGGACTTCTAACCTCAAATCAACCATTACTACTTTTCAATAATTTTATAGGCCACTAACTCACTCTTTCTCCCCATGATTATTTCCTATGTCTCTCTTCTTCAAAGAAAGAGATATTTCTTACAGTTGTCTACATTATTAGCTCAGCATAAGCCTCCACATAAACCTATAAATAAAAATCTGTATGATTTAACAATGTGTCCAGGCTTACTCTCCCTTTAGGTTCTCAGCCCCCATCCTTACTCTCAAGGACTTGGCATTAAATTCACTGAGAAAATACAAACAAAGATTTCCACAAACTCCTATCAGCTTATCTAAACACCTACCAGACCCTGAGCCCACACAACCTGCCTCCTATTCCACGACTATTTATTAAAACTCATATCTCTTTCTAGCCACTGTCCCTTTTTGCTTTTCTTCCATAAATAGTTGTTTTTACTCATTGTCTCCAATTACTTTTTTTCCTACTTACTCTTGAAACTACTGCAGTCAGATATGGCCACTGAACTGACTCTCAAACTCGCCAATAATCTCTATGTTGTTAAACCACCCTCAATTTACATGATCCTTAACTTATATTCATGCATTTGACTGTTTCCTTCTTCTTGAAAAAACTTTTTTTCCCATTTTGTTTTGATTACAGGGAATCTACTCTTCTGATTGTTCCTACCAGAAAATCTCTCCATCTCTGCCTGTTTCACTTATTTTGTTTTTTCTCATTCTCCAATCTGCTAAATATTAACCATCATAATTGGTGTGAGGAAGGTCTTGAGTTGCATTTCTCTGATAATTCGTGATGTTGAATACTTTTTCATATACCCAATGACTACTGAAATGTCTTCTTTGAAGAAACATCTATTTAAGTCCTTTGCCTATTTCTTTGATTGGGTTATTTGGTTTTTTTGGGTTTTTGTTGTTGTTTTTTGTTGTTGTTGCTATTGTGTTATATGAGTTGCTTATATACTTTAGATATTAACCACTTATCAGATACATAATTGGAAAATATTTTCTCCAATTTGGTAGATAGCTTTACATTTTGTTTATTATTTTATTTGTTGTGCAGAAGCTTTTTTTAGTTTGATGTAGTCCCACCTATTTATTTTGCTTTTGTTGCCTGAACTTGAGGTATCATATCCAAAAAATCATTGCCAAAGCAATGTCAAGGATTTTTGTTTCTTCTGTTTCTGTCTCTGAACTTTTAAATGATGCCCTCTCTTTAGAATTTACACTGGGAAATAGCAATCACATTTAAAAAATTAAGACCAAAAGGCAGACCTAGATAAATTGGATTAAAACCTTGGTCTAAAACCAAAGTATTTTTATAATTGAAGATTTTCCTAAACTTTCAGGGATACAGGCAATAATATGCTGCATAATTCACAGGAAAGCCATTAAAGGAACCAATGCCCCATGATAGCTAAGAACTCATCAAGATAACTGTCAAAAGTGTGTCCAATAATGTTGCTCAAAGGAAACATTGCATCCTGAAATCCTATGATAATTTGTAGGACCAAAAAATACTAGCTCTGTTGGACCCTAGTTTTGTGTGTTTTTCATTACGCCATGATTTACCTTCTGTTTCTCTTCATTTTTAATTGATAAATGACATTTTTACTAAAATTAATTTTAAAATACCTACATCCCATTCAGGGCCAATCCAGAAATAGCCGAAGAGAAGAATCAAGACCTTAGAGGAGTATAGTAAAGGTACATAGTGATGTTATCAGATTCTAAAGGCATTCAGGAGCTTTCAGCAAGTTAAAAATACTTTAGCTGTACTTTGTGAAGAAATAGAAGGATGAAATGAAAAAAAAAAAGCTCACACAGATAATATGCCTCCCACATTATCTATTCGGGCATAAAAGCTGAGTGACAATGTTTATTTTATTCTACTATAAAACTTTCTGGTTTTGGCCAGGATAATAGGAGATAATTGACACTATTGTCTTAATACTAAATTGAAAGAGCTTCCCTGTTATTTTAATTTTGTGATAATGAACTCTTAGAATGCTTCTTTCCTACAGCACACAGATGGTCAATTGTATTTCAAAAGACTTTTCTTCCCAAATATCCAAAATAAGTACTAAATAATGTCAATATCATTATGTAAAATCAGAATAATGTGAAGATTCAGGTACAGCCACATAGTAGCTACAAAAGCTTTTACTAAGCCAGCTTTCTTTCTTACAGCATGAAAACAAAATCAATTCTGCTTAAGATAACGTAAGTGATGCTGTAATTGAGGCAATCCTTATAATACAGCTTGTGCAGTGACAGGAGGAAATGCAAGCCATTTTTATTTTGTTAGGACATGGCTCAAAGGCAAAGAGATTCTAGCCATTAGAGACTTGCAACCTACAATGAGGACAATAGCCATCATACAAAAAATATAACAGATGGCAGCATGGCTGTCTCACTCAGATACAGGTTACAAAGTAGATGAGTATAGGACTTTACTATTTAGAATATATAGGGAGCTGGCTCTTAGACCAGGAGGCAAAACTAAAAGTACTATATCATTGAGAAAATATAAAAACTATTTCTTATGAATCTTTTTCTTTAATATATATTACTCTACTTGGAATTAGAGTTCATAGTATATACCTTAATAACATCTCTCAAGTTTAAAGTCCTTAAAAAAAGAAAACATGTCGTCAATGCTATAAAATTAGTTATATATTAGTATTCAAAAAAATATATATATATCAAAGTGGATTTAAGTACATTAGAAAATATCAGGGTATACTCATATATAGAAATCAATTTTCCATAACAAAGAAGTTTGAAGAGATTACTTTTTATAGCTTACCAAAAAGTATAAAAATTGAATGAATGATAACAGCTGGTTTTTGCTTACATTGCTAAGCAACCAAGACAGCTAAGACATGGGGCAAGTAGGAAGCAAGATCCAGTAGGAAATGGAAAAGCATTTAGTGAAACCTACATTTACTGCCACTTTTCTACTCTGGTGTATTAGCTATTACATGTCTCAGGTCCTAGAAGCTCAGTGAAAACTGTGCCAGGAGCTGGTAGTGGCTTTGCTGAAATGAAGGCAAAAATTGAAATTTAGGACCACCCAAAATCAGGACTTGCCAAATTCCAAACAAGCAGGATCATTGGAGAAGTGAACTGGACATTTTGATAAGGTTCACCCTCAAGGTATTTGGTGAATCTTAAATTGCTCTGGTAAAAAGGAGAAGAAACATAGTGGAAACATACCATTTAGAAGTTAAACAATTAGCCTGAGCTTCTGTCCGCCTCACAGACCCAAGAAAACACACACACACACACACACACACAAATGACATTTAGGACATTTCAGGAAAGAGGGTGTGTTAGGTTTCACCAGAGTAACAGAACCAATAGGGGAGATTAGATAGATAAATGATAGATGATAGATAGATAGATAGATAGATAGATAGAGATAGATGATGGATATCAAGAGACCTATGAAAATGTATTGGCTCCATGCAATTATGGGGGCTGAGAAGTCTCATGATCTGTTGTATGCAAGCTGTAAACCCACATAAGCCCATGGCTTAATTGGACGCCCTGAGAGTCAGAGAGTCAATGATACAGATTCCAGTTTGGGTCTTTAGCCTGAGAACCAGGGCCACTGAGGGCAGAAGAAAATTGATGTTCTACTCAACAGTTTATGTTGAAATACTACTCACCAATAAAAAGAAATGAACTGATCAAGCAACAATAGGAATGACGCTCAAAATCATTAATCTGAGAAACAGATGCCAAATGCAATGAATACATATGGTATGATTCCATATGAAACTCTAGGAAAGACGAAGTAACCTCTAGTGAGAGAAAGCAAACCAGTAGTTGTCTGAAGATGGGTGTGTGCATAGATGACTGGGAAATGTCATATATTTTGTCAAATGTAATTTATACCTTAATAAATTTGATATTTTAAAAAATATATAAACATGTGTTAAATTCACCCAAAACATAGTAAGATACCTTCTTGAATATTGTAGTGTGCTGTATCCAAAGTCTGTAAAATCTCAGGGGTGGGGAGAAAGAATTCTAGGCAGGTAAAAATGATGATAATCATAATTTACAATGACAGCAGGTAGATAAACAAAATTATATTGGAAGGTTTTCTGCATTGTATTATTTATGGTTACTTTTATGCATGTCAACAATGTCATTCCAAAGACTGAAAAGAGCAGAAATTGAAGTATATGAAAATAGATAATTTTGATTCAGCCAGAAAAATAAAAAAATGTATTCCATGCAGTTAGTGGAATTGGAAATAAACATACTTCAGCTATTGAGTAGAAAACATGCCATTCCTAAACTTTGCTTATAAACCCCAAAATGATTTTTTATTATTAGATTTTTTATTATAATAGGAGTAGAAAACTCATGACTAGAAACGTATTGGTCTAACCTCTGGTGAGATGAAGATCCAGGCTATAATAACAACATGACATAGGAGAACCTACCAGCTCAGCGTTCCTAGTTAAAGGGTGCCACTAGCTCCTCAACAGAGGATCTGGCACAAGTCTGATCGCAGCTGCATTACAAGGCAAATTACTATCAGGACTACCAGCATCAGCCTTCATGTTTGGAAATGAACAAGTCCCTCCCCTAGCATGATCAGAGGGTGAATTTCAAGCCTCACGTTTGGATCCCATGGATTGCTTTAAGCTGTCCACTATCCCATTATGGGAGCATTGCAGGGGATGAACTTCTCTTCTGGGAGGCCAATCTGCAAGGGGTTCAGTCTTGGACATGTTGTTACGCCTTACCATTCAGTCTCACTAGGATTGCTGGTATAGCAATATCACCCATTTTTCAAACCAAAAGAATTTTTAAAATGTCAAGAACATATATTAGTAACATAGTACAATGATAGTTTTAAAATATATTTAAAAAGTCATATATGAATACAAAATACTAGTAATGCTGAACCAATTCATATGATAAATCTACTATTCATTTTTGGAGATATTGACTTTAAATACTGCAGAATTTCAGGCACACAATATATTTAGCAGGTGCTCTCCTCCCGTTCAAATAAGCAGAAGGTAAATGGCAGTGACAATGGAAAATGGGTGTTAGCCAAGTCTGGGCTCCAGGATCTGAGGCTGAGTAGGAAATCTGAAACATGAGTTCCAGGGAGGAGAGTTGAAGCAGTATTAAGAAGGCATTGAAGTCTATGAGGACATAGAGACACTAAACCCTAAGTGAAGTTTTTTGCAACAGGCCAAACTAGAGAAGTGAGTTTGTCAATTGTTAGAAATGAATGCAAGAAGCTATATAATTCAAGAAGTGTCAGCCTTTTATGAAATGTCTGTGGCAGAACCATAGACTGAGCAATTGTCATAAAATGCCTTCATAGATTAAAATTGTATCATCTGCAGTGACTTTCAACTAGTGTACCACAAGAATTTTAAAACATGCACTACCTGACTATTTAGTCAGGAGTGTGGACCTCTTTTCCCTTAGAGCAGTGGTTCTCAACCTTCTGGCCCTTTAAATACAGTTCCTCATGTTGTGACCCAACCATAAAATTATTTTCGTTGCTACTTCATAACTGTAATGTTGCTACTGTTATGAATCGTAATGTAAATACCTGATATGCAGGATGGTCTTAGGCGACCCCTGTGAAAGGGTCGTTCGACCACCAAAGGGGTCGCGACCCACAGGTTGAGAACCGCTGCTTTAGAGAAAGAGTAAAGAGTAAGGGGGATAGAGGCGGGGAGGGGAGAGGGAGTGAGAAAGCGAAATAAATGAATCAAAATTATTCCTATTTTTTGTCAGATTGGCAACAGAGATAACATATTTTTGGTGTGTTGCAGAATTTTATTAATTAGTTTGTGTGTGCCATGAGAGGAAAAGGGTTAAAAATCGCTGATCTAAAGTAATGGTTTTAATATCTTGCATTCACAGACCTCATTCTATAATCCAAGGCAAGCTCTGGGCCATTCTCCACCTACTCCACCCTCACAATGCACATGGACCTATAATGGTAGGAGTTATTGCAAAATTATTGCCTTGCCTTTTTGCTCCACTCCATTTATCAGAAAAGAAGCAGTATAAATGAAATTACATTTTTTTACACTTACGGAATATTTATTGGTTTTCTGATTTGGGGGCATTTAATAGTTCAGTCTATAAAGAGGAATTAAGATAAATTGTCTCATGAGGGCAAGAGAAAGGAGGCTTCCATATTCTGAATTAAGAGAAGAGTCTAATATAATCTCATAAAAAAAAGTTTGGGTCCCAGAGACACTGCTGACCAAACCATGAAATGACAGGTTTACTGATGAGGACAACTGCACATATATGTAAGGCCTGGAATGAAAGCTCATTGGAGACCATGGCTCCCTAAAACTTGGCATAATGGTGGTTTCCACAGAGCTTTGGAGATGACCTTTGACGATTTTTCTTGACTTGCATAATCTGCAAATGTTTTGCACAATAAGAAAGAAGAGGGGAAATATGATAGATATGGTGACTTGGAGTTCAATGTATATGCAGCCTTGTTTGAGTGTGCAATGAACTTTGGAGAGGCTGAAATTTTATTGTCTAGATTTTTAAACTGAGCTCAGAATAAGGTTTAGATTCTTAGCCAATAAGGTGCAGACACATAAGTTGTGGAGAAAGAAACTGAGGCAGGAGTAGTGTTTCCAAAGTGTCCGTTTCTTTTTAAATTTTATTTATTTTTTAATTAAATTTTATTGGGGTAACATTAGTCAACATGAACATGTAGGTTTCATGTGTGGTTCACTAAATTACAAAATCTGTATATAGCACCATGTGCCCAACACCCAAAGTCAAATCTTCTGTCACCTCATATTAGGACACCTTTCTCCCTCCACCCTCTTGGCTCTGGTAACCACCACACTGCTGTTTGTGTTCATAAATATTTATGAACTTATTGGGCAAGTCCAGCCCTACAGACATTTCATCTCCTACTACAATAATAGCAAAGGCCTATTGTGGGCACCCATTTAGCTGATGTGTGAGATAATGGTTTTATAGCTGGGAGCACTGGCAAAAGGCTCCTCAATGTGGAGGATTCCTGAGAATCAGGAGGGTCTGGTTCTAGAACCAGCAGCTGGACTGGCAGTTCCTGAGTTTGGAGGCATCAGTTCCTTTGGTGGCCCACCCAAGGAGTCAAATTGAAAACTGACCCTAGAATCTGTACCTGTAGCCCTCTCAAGCATTCCATACAAAGTTACCCTGAAATAAATCCCTTTC
Organism: Myotis brandtii; assembly: GCF_000412655.1. NCBI lineage: Eukaryota > Metazoa > Chordata > Mammalia > Chiroptera > Vespertilionidae > Myotis > Myotis brandtii. The sequence continues at coordinate 1,051,512 of NW_005354999.1, forward strand.
TAAGAATTCTCTTCTCTGAAACTTAACTTTAACAATATGAAGAGGACCCACCAAAAGTCTGAAATTAGACAATCAGGCCATTAGAACCACATTTATATTTAATTGATTTTTTTTAAAAAAAGTACTTGAAACCAAGCGTAGTAGACTCATTTCATATTCATTACATAAACATCAAACAAAACTTTGTGTACTATATATACCAAGGAGTTTATGAACAACTTTTGAATTCTGTCCAAGGGCTGCAGGGTAAGAATTGCATGTTAAAAGAAAAAATCCAGTGTGACAAAGCATGAAAAATCTAAATAAGTTTCATGTTAGATTTTGTCTTTGGATAGCTATCATAGGATAAAGAGTTTATACATAACCACATGATAAAATAAATAAACCATAACCAAATTGGAAAATAATGAACCATGTTTTATAGTCCACAGCCTCAGGGGTATAAAAGGAAAAAATAACAGGAAGAAAATATTAGAATGGAGTGGGCATGTGTCTAAAACTTTGTTGAAAAATTGAAAATAAATCATTCCCACTGATAAGATTTATCATTTGATCAGAAAGAAGTTTGCCTCTCTTCAACTTGAGACTCAATGTTGATAGAAGAGAGAAGCCCCCCTCCCCCAATTCAACTGTTATAATCCAAAGAGGTGCCCTAGTCATCAAAAACTTTGGTTGAGAAGATATCTAAGAATGTATACAAATGTGGTGGGAAGAAAGGAATAAAGTAAAAAAGAATATCATACTTCCTTGATTCTTCATGCCTGGGATATGTATTGGCCTATATTTGTTTTTTTAGGTTATTCTTTGAATCTAACATAAAAAAGAAAGAAAACTAAAATAAAACAAACTTCCAAACATAAAACCAGCAAGGGGGAAGTCAAGCATAGAAAGACAAGATGATAGGGAATAGTGTACTTTTTTTAAATCCAAGGACCTTAAAGTTTCATACAATATGGTTATAAAGATCTACAGTTCTTACTCATTTTGTTTTTATTTTAAACAAAAGCATATTCCTCCCTCCCCCCATTTTTTAAAATAAAGGAACCAACTCCATCACTTACCTGAGGTCCTTCCCTGAGATCCAATCCTGCCCTCCCACCCTCTCTTCCTAATCTCTAGCTTCTTGTCCCTTTGCCACATCAGTTTCTCTGGACCCAGTTGCAGGGACTTGGCTCAGTAACCCTGACCTCAACCCTACCTCTGACTCTCTGGTTCTTGCAGACTTTTTTATGTTTCAACAGTTTCAACCTATGATTGCTCTTCCAGTTTTATGCTGATGCATAAATCCTTTTTTTTTTAATGATCGAAAGACATAGCAATATTCTTGGTTCTTCAATTTCAGAAAACTTTGTAAAAGTGTTAAAATAAATGCTTATGTCTTTTATGGACATAGTCTCCAAACAACTCAATATGTTCTTATTGTCTATGCTTTTAAGGCATATTAGTTTGGAAAGCATAGGTCACTGATGAGTTGACACATTTCTCCATTTTTTACAAAATACCCAAGTGCCTTTTGATGCCAATTTTTCTCATATCTCATTGAATGCATGGCAAATTTAGCCATCTCCTTTAGTAGCAATGGTTTACACACACAAACAAAACAGAAGGTCAATGACCAGCAAAGGACATGGAAGAAGGATCGCTCACAGTGAACACTTATAAAATAATGTCAGTAAGAAATATAGCACCATTATTTTAAATTAAATTTGCAATATTCTTCAAAGTTATTGCCCTCAAGGCTGCAGTCTTGTTTGCTTTTTATTACCCAGACTGAATGATAATATTCTTGTACAAATGACAGAAATGCATTTTAAAATACAAAGTGCACTTAAAAGTTTTTACACTTATAAAATAAACAAATATTTTAACAATTTAGTTCTGCCCAATAAAGAAAATAAATTATTGTAACCCTAAATTGAAACAGACATCTCTTGCCATTTACCTTTCTTTGGGATTCTGGAAAACTATATTCTTTTTCAGAATAAAAAAGCATTCTTAATTATTGTAAGCTTATTAGTTATAATTTTGCAGGCCTAGAATATTCTTAAAAGCTAGGCACTCTGATTTTTACTGTTGTCATTGGTTCTGTTTATGTTCAGATTTTCTTGATAGAAACAAGCTGTCATTTAAAACTAGTTTCTCCTAATTGTGTTAAATTTGTTACTTTATGAATGAAAACCCATATTAAAAAGAAAAATAAAAACATTCTTGGAAATAATTACTGACCCAAATAGCCTATATCCTGCATATACTTTTTTTATGACACATTTTCATTTCTCTCTGAAGAAACCTGTAAAAATAGGCACACTGAAATTTTTGATTTTCTGTTTAGACAGATCTGAGATAAAATTTATGTCTTTATCTTCAAATAACATTTTTTAAGTTTTCAGATATTACTCCATGTTAATAAAGTATAGTATGACTTATTCCCTATAAAATGATAACATGATATAGCATAAATATAATGGGTTCAGAATTAGGCAGATAGGCATATGTGGATTTAACTTTTCCCATGCTACTAGTTCTGTGGCTTGGCTTTGTCATATGTGTGTAAAATGTGGAAAATAATAGCTAATATATAGGTTTGTAATGAGGTAAAATAAGATAGCACAGGTGGAAATTATAATTTTTATACATAGAAAAATGCAAAAATTTGCAATTTATATTTTCATCCTCATTTGATTCACATTAAATATATTTTTATATTCCTCTCATCAATATTTTCTCTCCCAATCTTTCTCTCTCTCTCTGCTGTTGTCACTCTTACACATACACACACAAACAGCATTAAAAACTAAACTTTTTCAAAGTCACAGAAGGTATACACAATGACTTAACAGTCTAATCTGATTCAACTATGATTTAAGTATACATATAGTAGGTCCATGTATAAACATACAGATAACCAGGAAAACATAATTGATTATGAACACTGTGTAGATGGAATGCATAATACTTAACATTTAATCCAGTTACCCTGCTCTCTGGTCAAACACGGGGATGTGCCTGCAACTAAGGTACATGCCCTTGACCGGAATCGAACCTGGGACCCTTCAGTCCCCAGGCCGATGCTCTATCCAGTGAGCCAAACCGGTCAGGAGGGAATATTTTTTGAAGGTCATCAAATGCTTAGACCAGCGATCATTTTGTTTGCAAAGATACCTGTATTGTCCTATAAAGTGGTATCATTTATTTACTTAATTGAAGTTAATGAAAATAGAAATAAACCTGGTTAGAATATATACAAAATACATTTATAATCAGCATTATGTATATTTATATACATATGTAAGAATTATTTTCAAATCTTTAAAAAAAATCTACATTGTATCTCTTCAAGAGAGCCTATCAGTGGTTCTCAACCTTCTGGCCCTTTAAATACAGTTCCTCATGTTGTGATCCAACCATAAAATTATTTTCGTTGCTACTTCATAACTGTAATGTTGCTACTGTTAGGAATCATAATGTAAATATCTGATATGCAGGATGGTCTTAGGCGACCCCTGTGAAAGGGTCGTTCGACCGCCAAAGGGGTTGCGACCCACAGGTTGAGAACCGCTGGAAATGGAATCAAATTCCTTTGGTTGAATGCTGTCATTCATTTATCATTTGCGCTCCATTCTGTCAGCCTTGAGGAACATTATATATAAATCTAAGTTAAGAAAAAAATGAATGGAATGGCTGGTAATAAAAAATCTGCTTCCAATTACATGCCTCATATATCTGAAAACGGATGACATGCCTTATGTATAAACAGCAAGTGCTTGGAAGCAGACAGTTGAATCAGCAAGTAATGGTCCATTTTCATAAGACTGTTAGTGTCCCTGCAGATTTTGAAAGACTCAGAGATGGTTGTAGCCATGATGGATACAGTATAAATTATGTCAAATTGGGTAAGTGCCATCAGACAGAAAGGACCACAGTCTCAAGTACTTAAAAATATAAATGATCCAAGTCGTGTCAGTTTTACATTGATCCTATTCATAACCTATTTTTTTAGTACCTTGTTTATGGGGACTGGGGTAATGTGATGAGGAATAATTGGAGGATTATTCTAACTAGCCATACTACTTAGTAGTTGTGGAAAGCAGCTATAGCATTTGAACAGGTGCAAGCCTCGGACTGACTTGTGGCAAAGCCACATACAAGTCCCAACTTAGAGGGCAAAGCCCTCCCAGCACAATTATAGACAAAAGGTTATGGTTGTCAGCTTGACCTTATAGTCCGACCCTGCAGGCCTAGGTAGCTAAGGGATGTGGGCTGTGGGGGGTTCAGCAAGTGCTGCCAAAACAAGGCTTGATAGAGTTCAGAGAATGGCAACAAAGGAAAGAAGCAGATTTGAAATTCGCAAGAACATTGTAAACATCTTGCCCTTGTTTTGCTTTATGTGATCTGACTATAAAATAAAGTTTAGGCTTACAGGCTGTGTCACAGTTTCCTCATCCAGGCACAGTGATCCACCTGGTCCCAACTATATTCTCTTGTCTGTTTTCTTTAATCCTTCACCGCCCCTCCTCAAGTTCACCCCTGGTCGTGCTGGATGCAGTTTAAGTAGTAAGCACACCTCCTGCTTAGGACTGCTAACATATGCCTAGGTCACCTTTATAAATCACTAAGAAGGGCAAAATACCATAGGCCAAAAGCATTCCCTAGTTGAAGCATCAGGTAAAGACAGAAACATGTCCCTAGCTAGAACTGTCTACAGTGTTAAGTGACAGCCACCAGTTCTGATAGCAGACCAAGAGTACAAAAGTGGGACAAGATATATCCACAGGACAGTATTGGCGTCAAGCATTGGACTCCAGCTTTGGTGGGGGTTCCGATACCTGTAATGTATATCTGGCTATCAGACTCTGTGTCAGAAATATGTTCCCCTAAGTGGATTAAAATTACACAGTCAAGTTTCATAGGTGGTTTTTACCTCTGAAATAAATAAAAAAATTATCCTCGCTCCATTCTCATGTGTCCATTAACTAATTGCTACTGGGACTGTTACTTTTCCTCTGTTCATCAATGACAAAAAGGCTAAGTACAAACTAATAGGTCTCACACTCTCGTTCTCTCTCTTTCTTTTTTGCATGTATTAGGTAAGGAGAAAAGACTCCAATTCTGCCTCTGTTTTAGCGCTTTCATAACTGTGCTTGTGATAAATCTGTCTGATACACACAAAAAACATGAATCTTGACCAGTGCCCTTTAATTCTAAGCCTATGTGGAGATCTTGATACAGGCATCTAATGTTCTATTCCATGTAACCTATTTACCTCTGACCTTACATAAGTTTCCTATCTTAGTGAAACTGCCTGTGGCCTATCATATGTTGATGAGATTAATGTAGAGGCAATCACTTCACAACCAAAGCATTTCTTCCTGGAAAGAGTAATAAGCAGTGTTTTGCTTGCCTCTCATCAAAGTCACATTACATATGATATTTTATAAAACACATACACATATGCACTCAAATAAGTTGTCAAAAGCATCTTCATTACATCCTTTCCAGATTGAATTTTCATTTGGATGCTGTAGATAAAAAGGGGAATTTTTATTAGATAAAATATTAAAAATTCTAGATTCTAGAGTGGAGTAGTTTTCTCAGGTTTACTTATATTTTCACAGATTTGCTAACCTATCTCATTTCATAACGATGCTTTATTTGAAGAATTATCTGCTTAATATTCATTTGAGCCACAGGAAGTAAAAATGAGAACATAGGGAAGTTGATATGTAGATATGGATGTCCTTAAAGCTATTTTCTCCCCCCCATCTTCCTTCTTGACTGCCTTTCTTTCAAAATATGTGTTGAATGCCTATTAAGAACAAAGTTCTCACTATGTAATGGAAATATAAAAGTAATAAAAATCAGTTCTATCCCTGCTTCCACAGAGATTAAAGTCTTGTGGCTCAAATAAATTAAATTAATTATGTTACAAAAATATTTTACAGTTTTTACTCAAAATTCAAAATCTGATGTGTATTTTACTTATATCACATCCCAATTTGATACATTTTTCAGAAATACTTAATCTCTATTTTAAGCTCCGGAAGTTTTCAGTTGAAATATAAAACTCACACATTAAGTCTGTTCCAAGTATACTTGTTTTCCCATAATAGAATCAAATTAAAACATATTTGTTCTTTTTTATTGTTTGTATAAACACTGAAAAAAACTGCTTCATCATTTTGAGACTAAACTAAATTACTTTGAAGCTGTTCTTTTCCTTTTAAATTGCAATAACTCTGGATTTTTGATCAAACATAGTTGGAGCAACATCATGTAATAGAAATATATTTTTCACTTGTAGCTGAAGTTATTTATTTCTTAAAAGTAAAAGATTCAAAATATCTCTGCTCTAAAATTTGTTGTTTATTTTGCAAAATAACAACATTTCTTCATAAATTTGGAAGAAATTAATGTATGATAACTGGGCGGTGTCTCTTATATGACTCACCTAAAGTTAAAGAATAGTATTTTCAAATAATGAATCAATTACTCTTTGATATTGTTATAAAGGTTTCATTTTCTATGGAAAGTTATTTAGTTGCTTAATTGTAGCTCTTTTGATCTTTGTAAAAATTTTGTTTTCTATCATAATTTTTTCACAAAATTACATAACAAATAATATTTCAGTCATATTTCCAATATATCCTTTTCCTTTTGTGTAAGTATTGCAGCCATGTTTAACTGGCTAAAGTTACAAGCTGATAGACTACTTAGAAAGTCTAAAATTTTTGTTAATTCTGCTCTTAGACAATTAGTTTGTTGATAGGTTGTGTGTGTGTGTGTGTGTGTGTGAGAGGAAAATTCTTATCAAATCCATTATCAAATTGCTGAAAATGTCTTTTAATATTTTCCCTTTTGTCAATTTTAACATATTAGTTTTACATAACACACAGCTTTTCTGTTTTGCTCTGCTTTACCAGATTATAATTGTCTTTATTCATGAAATGTATTTAGCACATTCTCTCTCTATACTATTCTGGTAACAGTACTAGCTTCTGCATCTCCATTTGATTTTTAAAAAATATATATTTTTATTGATTTCAGAGAGGAAGGGAGAGAGAGAGAGAAACATCAATGATGAGAGAGAATCATTGATTGGCTGCCTCCTGCACCCCCTACACTGGGGATCGAGCCCGCACCCTGGGCATATGCCTTGACTGGGAGGAACCATGACCTCCTGACTCACAGGTCGATGCTCAACCACTGAGCCACGCTGGACAGGCTCCATTTGATTTTTGAATCATGATTGTTAAAAATTACATAGCTTCCTTTACATAATCATGCAAGCTGAACCCATATGTTTACATATGTTTATTGCTGGAAGTGACATGTGTCCCAATCATCCACTACAGTGTGACAATACATTGTGCAATGCAAGTTTAAAGTGACATGTAGTCCATGAAAATACTAAAGTTGTGTTTAGCAGAAAAATGTTTTACATTCCTCAGTATTAAAAATTAACTCAATTAAAATTAAAAATTCAGTTCTTCCCTGGATGCACTAGACAATGTGACTACTGAGCTCTTGAAATGAGGCTAGTAATTCCTAGAAATAATAACCATAACTTGAAATTTAGTATTTCATAAACTAAGTCTGGTATATGCTAACAAATATACCTAGAAGAGATGGTACCCTCTTATTTCAGAGCTTTGCTATTTATTACAACAATCTCTCACTTAACAACTCTAAGAATTATGTGCTTTTTTTGCTTTACTCATAGTTATAGGAATTTCTGAAATATGAAAGTAGGACTATGGCTTTATTTAAAATATATAGAAATTAATGGTCAATGGTAAGATCCTATTGCACCAGGTGTGTGAACAGATGTTATGATTTATATTCTGGTGCTTAACCTGTGGACCACATTGTCCTTTGGGAATAACAACCACTGTGACTGCCCACAGCCTAACCTGGACCATAAAGCTTTGCAGAAAAAGATCCCCTTCCTTTACCATCCAGGCCTTCATCATCTCCTTCAACCAATGTTACCATAGTAAATAGGAAAAAAAATATTTCTAATATATCACTGACTTGCAACTACATTTCCCAGGTGACTTAAGGCTGTTCTGCAGATACAGTTTGCTATGACATAAATTGAATCATCACAATTTTACTGACATCAGATCCCAATGGGAACAAAACCTGCACGAAGATTGTCAAATATTTCAATTTGTCATTCTGTCACCCAAGATCCCTTTTCTCCCAGGCCCAAAATAACTACGTGCCATGGGCTCTCAAACAAGAGCAAATGAACAGGAATCTTGATACACACCAAAACACTTTGCCACGTGTAACAAAATGTTGTTGCCCTGAAGCAGGTAAACTTATTAAAAGAAAATATATGATACCAAAGGGGGAAGAATAGCCTTTGATATTAAGGTAACATCTTTCACATGGAAATATTCCAAGGTGCTTTTTCTCAAGCTGTGCAATTTGAATTACTCCCCTAGACTGAAATACAAGGACATATTGATTAATTTTTCAGTAGCTGAAGTATATATTTGTTTCAGGACATGTACCTTTTCAAAAGAATATTCTGCTCCTTTTAGGTCATTTCACAGCTCCCCTTCCATGTCAAGCTTTATGTCACATGGGCCACACTTCCTCCTGGGTGATTGCTTGGATGAAGTTCATATGAATTATTATTGATAACATATGGCTATCAATCTAGGATGTGTTTTAAGATTTTTTTAGTTTGTTTCTAGGAAGTAGAAACTCTCAAGCCTCAAAATGGGTGGGTTATTTTAAGCACACATAGGAAGCAATAATATAGAAGATGGGCATATTGCTTGATGCCAAGGAGAGAAGCCATGGTTAGAGGCAGAGCTCATGGGAGCTGGAACTGGAGATAAGAGAGATCTAGAGTCTATGCAGCGGGCATGCATACTGTCACTCTAACGCTCTATGATTGACATGAACTCCTCATTGTCATTCATTACCAGTTTCTCCTCATTCCAGTTGTCTCTAATCTTCACTGACTCTGTCTACTCACAAATTTGGTTGCCATCACCACCTCCCATTATCAACTTGCACTATGGTTGGTAAGTTCTTTTAATTTCCTAAATTAATGAGAAAGAAAATATGCTTGTCTCAGCTCATCTTTTTTACACAAGGCCACCATTTAAAAATCTTTGGCCTTGTCTTTAGATTTTACTGTCTTCACCCCCACTCTATTTTCCACATACACATACATTGTAATTTCTACATCACAAATTCGGTCTTGTCACTTCTTTAATAAAATGTGTTTAATGCTTTCCCCAGAAAGCATTTTGTGATAATGTTCAAACTACTTAATATAGCATGTTAGTGCTTTCTTATCTTATTACTTTACCAGTCTTGAACTTAGCACTTACCACCTCACATTTAATTCATCATCTGCACTGTCCTACCTCATTCTCCATGCTTTTCTCTTGATTCTGGGTGTTTATGCCTCCTTCTTCCTCTACCTAAAATGCCTGCCCTATTTTGGTACCACATTACATCTTACCTGTTCTTTTTTAAATGTATTTTTAGTTTTTAAGCAAACAGTTTTCTGAGCACTGTGAATATAATGTTTTACCTGACAAAACTGTAGATTCCAATCTCCATGTGCATAAAAAAACACATGCATATGTACACAGGTACATACAAACTTCCCTTAGTCCAAATAGGCCCTTCTGATCTTATTACTTTACCAGTCCTGAACTTACCACTTACCACCTCACATTCAATTCTTCCTCTACACTGTCCTACCTCATTCTCCATGCTTTTCTCTTGATTCTGGGTGTTTATGTCTCCTTCTTCCTCTATCTAAAATGCCTGCCCTATTTTGGTACCATATTACATCTTACCTGTTCTTTTTTAAAGGTATTTTTAATTGTTAAGCAAACAGTTTTCTGAGCACTGTGAATATAATGTTTTACCTGACAAAACTGTAGATTCCAATCTCCATGTGCATAAAAAACACATGCATATGTACACAGGTACATACAAACTTCCCTTAGTCCAAATAGGCCATCAAATAAAGTGTTAACCAAAAATTTCAATTCAATCTGGTCAATCAACCAAGGAAATAGAGTGCAATTAGAAATAAGATAGAACTGAAAATATTGACCATCCAGAAAATGACAGGTAATACAAGTTTCAGTTTAATTCTAATTTACTTTAAGAGTCAGGAATTTGACTAGCTCATTATGTATGAGTATAGTAATAATAACAAACATCCATATCCCTTAAATTTAATTTTTGTGGAACGTTAATTATTCCCAAATTTAAGCAATTTCTTCTTTCATCCAATAAACATTACCTATTCTTGAGTGTTTTGTTAATATTCCCAGGAATTTCTAGGACCCTCCTCCCCCACTTCTTAAGGAATTTCTAGGACACCTACCCACACACAGGATTATTTCTCAGTACTGCAACAATAAATCAATGTTGAAGAAATAAAAACAAATGTCGAGTCTAAATAAACAGTTGCAGAGGATCAAAATGTTCACTTATTGCTTAGGTATATAATTGTTTATGCTTTTTTCTACATCCTAGAGATAGTGTGGGATAGTTGACTTATATTTTACAATGAATCTTTATTCTCATTTCTTCTATAAACAAATCAAAGGTTAGTGGGAGAAATATAACCAAAAATAACAATAAATCTAGCAATTACACTGTAGAAATATGTAATGCATCAGCCAGTTATATATATCATTATGCTGTGATATCAAAAGACAGGTCTTAGTGGCTTCAGTACTACATGTCTATCACAGGTCAGTTGTAGTCTGGTTCCACATCATCTTCATTCAGATACAAAAGCTAATGGAATAGCCTTTACTGGATTATAGTCTCATCTTCCAGAAACAAACAAACAAACAAACCATGGAGTACACATGCTGACTCAAGCTTCATGCCACTTCTGCATACATCTCATTCGCCAAAGCAAGTCATAAAGTTTTATTTGAATAAATTGGCTGGGCATGCAACATTCTCCCACAGGGACAGGCTCTCCAAGGAAGGGCTTTGAATATTGAATCCAACCCTGACTTGTACAGAGACTTAAAGGAGGAGTTGGAATTTTACAGATAGAGAAGGAAGAAGACTTTCAGATATTATGCCAGGGAACAGAGGAAAATGAGAGCATGGCATTTTATTCTGGCTAACAGGAGCATAGAGTGTATGGACAGATGTGTGGCTGGGTAGTTTGGAGCAGCCATCCCAAAGGGTTTGGAAGTGATTGAATATGATTAAATTATTCCAAACTGAGAGAGAAATCAGATACATATTTTGGAAGACTACGCTGCAGCTTTTTTTTAGTTAGTTAGTTAGTTAGTTTGTTTGTTTATTTATTTATTTATGTATTTATTTATTTTTCTATTTATTTTAGAGGGGAAGGGAGAGGGAGGGACATGAACACCAATGATGAGAAAGAATCATTGATCAGCTGCCCCTGAACGCCCCCTACTGGGGATCAAGCCCCCAACCCGGATATGTGCCTGGACTGGGAACTCACCATGACCCCCTGTTTCATAGATTGATGCCCAAATACTGAGCAACACCAGCGGGACACTCTACAGCTTTTTGAAGTCTTTGGTAGAAGTTGGGACTAGGGGGATCTGGAAGAACAGTGGTCTCTTAAGAGAAAATTGCAGCAATCTTGGCAAAAGATGTTGAGAGACAGAACCATAGAAGAAATGCCATGAAAACAGAGGAGAGGAGGGCCACGGGAAAGGTTCTGATTTCTTTGCTGCTTCAGTGTTTACTCTCTGTCTTATGAACAGGTCCAAGTAATTCACCTTTTATACATAAATTTCCTATTTCAGGATATTGAGGAAATTATTCAGATGGACCAAATTAAGACCTTGGATAAAAGGTCATTGTGACTTTTGTTTCCATAACAAATTATTATCATCGCTATTTCTGTGACATGTTATCATTATTAATTGCCCTATTTAATCCTGTATCATTTGAATCTATGATGAAAAATGAGAGGCTATAATTTTTAAAAAATGACAAGATGAGAGGTTGCCAAAGGAATCTTAATTTTCTATTCCCTGGATTTTGGATAGTAAGGTTAGAAAAGTGTCCTCTCCATTCATACATTTAAATATATTTTTTACAAAATAAAAAGAAGTGACCCTAGGCAACTTAAAAAAAATTAGATAGCACTTAATCACAGAGTTTGTAAATTAAAATTAGAAGAGGGTTGTGATTTCTATTCTACATCATTTCTATTCTTCCATTCTTCCCAATTTCAAACCTCAGCACATCTAAGTGATTTGGTGCTAAAGCAATTTACAAAATGAGAGTTGCCATCATGGCATCTAAAATTTGGGGGGATAAGAGAGTTTTAAATACAGCACATAAACAGCTACTTTAATCCAAAGATTCTAGAAAGCTGGAAGGTGGCCCCTATATTAGAAGTCTTGTAAATTTGTGGTAAATTAGGTAGTAACAACCCAAGATGTTCTGCTTTCCACTCTGATACACTAAAAGTAGTTGTGTAAAATGTATTTAAGGGGATATATATCAAGGTGCTTTATAAATTCTCTGGTAAAATTAGCATCAGAGACTAGTCATAAAACATGTTTCAGGAGTCATAGGAATCAACATCTTTTCAAGAATGCTACTATAGTTTAAAGAATGTTTTGATACATATTTTATAGCATAAGTGACAGAATCAATTATCAAACATTTGTATTATTTGTTAAAGGGGGTGTTGAAAACCTATTTTCAATTTTATTTTTCCGTGTCCCGGCGCTTGAGGATAGAACCGGCGGACTGGCAACCGTTGGCACCGAAGGCATGACGCCGAGGGGGCCGGAGCCCTCTCCCTCTGCCTCCGTACATTACGGGGACCGGGACCGCAGGCCCGAACCCCGCCACGAAGAGGAGGGTTATTTTCAATTTTTAAAAGGACTGGTTAATGTGTACCTGTCTAAAAAGCAAGGGTAGCTTGGCTTGGCTAGTAGAGCTTTTCACCAAGATGGAAAGAAAGAGAGAGTAGCATGAAAGGAATAAGCAAAACTGAAAACCAAATGAAGCAGAAAGCTAATCATGTAAGTCAAAATGGTAGACTGATTGAGGCAATGGACGATGACCACAGGCATGAGCATAAGGAAGAATCAAGTCAGAGAGGGTGCAGGTGTGAGTGATTACAAGGGAAAGCATATGTTCCATGTGCCTGGAAACTTGGGTGCATTAAAATGTTCAAAAGGGACAATCATGAAAAGTGCTGGTTGTGCTTCAGTAGACACTCTCAAGGAGATTGGGGAAGGTAGTGGAAGGTAAAGGAGGGATGAATGGTGATGGAAAGAGACTTCACTAGAGGGTGGTAAACACACGATACAATACACAGATGATTTATTATAGAATTGTATACCTGCAACCTGTATAATGTTATTAACCCATGTCACGCTAATAAATTCAATTAAAAATAAATAATTAAAAAATTAAAAGTTTTTCTACAACAACAACAAAAAGGAATCAATTGTTCTGCTTATACAACAACTACAGAAAGGATCATTTGCCAGTAGTTTTAATTCATAGCCATTTATGTAGGAATGTAAACTAATCATTCAGTATTTTACTTTAACACCTAATCACTTATTAATTTTATAAAGGAGTTAACATAATTGCATCACATCATATGCTTTTATGATTAAGCAGGTGGTAAAGCTTAGACTGGATGCTTCTTCTGTCAAAAAAGAAACTTCCTCCTACCTCGGAAATGAATGTGCTTGCAAGGCAGCAGCAATTGGTTTATGATCTGTTCATGCAGGGAAGCCATCATTAAAGGCTCCATCAGCAGCAGCACAACTTTGACAGAACCCACAGCATAATTAGTTTTTAACACGCTAAAATTGATGAGCAACTTTCCAAGTGTAATTATATTCTATATGTTTGCTCATGATGCATGCTGTGCAGGGAGAAATGGGAACTCACAAATGTGTCAAAGTTCTCTGATTAAATCAAAGTACATGTTTGGGTATTTTCTTTCTCTTCATAGTTTTTAGGTATAAAAATGTGTGTGTGTGTGTGTGTGTGTGTGTGTGTGCATGTGTGCACATGCATGCTTTGGAAACTCCCATTTTCTAATGCGCTGCCGAAAGAACAAAGCAGAAAAGAGAGAGAATAAAGGTAAATGAAAGGGAAGTATGTCAACCTCCAGTCATTTCTGAGGGAGTTGGAACTAGAAGAAAAACAATGAAGCAGAATGTTTAGCAGTTGTATGAGAGAATATGACATAGAACAATCTTATTTTTTTTTTTGCTGTCAGTTATAAATAGCCATGTGGAGGTCTTAACACTGTACACCACCATGAAACAGGTTAGTCTTTAGGCGTTTTGTCTATTTGTTAATGAAAAGAAAATCAAGGGGTGGTTAAGTTGCTGAAGCTTCTGAAATCAAGGTCTCACTTGACCAGCAAACCTGAGCTATTCATCATGCTGCCATGTGGGATTGAGAAAAAAAATGGGTGGTGACCATTTAAAGAATAAATATCACCATTTCATTTGTCCTGAACTGTGTCTAATATCACAGAATAATCATCAGGCTAACAATGCATGATTGACCTGAAACATGCTGGGAGAAGCTGATTTTTCTCCCCGAGGGGACAGTTAGGTGAAAGATGAAAAAAAAAGGCTCACTAACATGTTAATTTAATCAGGACGGACTTTATTTTGTAAAGGTTGAGTACTGCACAGGTGCTCTGCTAACTCTGGAGGGCAAGACTGCTGACTCAGCCACAACCTATACTTCCTTTTGTTGCTCATCACTGGCCTCCAGGGACTCAGCTACTTTCCTTTTCTCTTTAAGAAATGTCAATATCACTGAATGTCTTGCAGTTTCTCTCTGGGAAGACTGCTGTTTAGTGACATGTACTCTGCATCTAGAATACCATTTACAATGGCCACTTGTGTAAAGAGAAATGGCCACTTATCTGTTGAAGAGAAAACCACAGGCCCAATATGGCATCAGTTGTGCTAAATTAATGGCATCAAACTTAGATTTAATATCTCCCCTAATTGCTATTTTAACCTTCCTTGGAAGTAGTCTTAGTCAACGGTCTGGAATTTCCTGGTTAAGCACCAGTAAGGTAATCTGTCGCATGAGCCCTTTCCATATCCCATAGAGAGAAGAGACACTGTATGACAAAACCCTTGACATTCCCACCCCCTGCCCTCTAAAGATGTCCTGTTCTGAAAATAATCCTTTCTTTTTGTTAGTTCATAGCTCCCTGCCCCACCCTTCTTCCTTTACAAACTGTCCATTTTGTGCAATCCCTTGGAGTGCCCGTCTAGTTGCTAGATAGGATGCTGTATGATCCATGAATCACTTAATAAAGCCAATTAGATTTTCTAATTTACTCGGTTGAATTTTAACATATACTATTGGGGTACAGAGACTATAAGAATCATGAAAATCTAATACAATTTCCCATATTAATTATATCTATTATTATTAAGCTTTTCTTGTCTGGGCACTGACAGGTTTAAAATGGATTGGCATGTGTTTTCTCTCCTTTAACGAATCACTTTCATTTCCAGAAATCAGAAACAGGAGTCAAGGAAATGGGAGACACAAAAGGTTTGCATTATAAATCTGGGAGTAGGCAAATCCATAAGAATGCATGCATAAATACATTAGGAATGACCTTGAGAGTGGTTAGAAGACATGCTGCATTTTTTAACAGGGCGCTACTAAAAGAGCATACAATATCTATTATAAAAATTTAATTTTCATTTTGGACTGTATTGTCTCCCCCCCTTTCAATATGAAGAATTAAAATAGAGACTGTGATATTAATAAGCACTGAACAGCTTTCTCTCCTAGTATATCCTAGACCAGGTTTTAAAAGAACAGCTCTTTCAGTGGATCCCCATTGAAGTTCAGAGCTAAAATTAGTCTGCCTAAGGCACTGCATGGGGAGTGAGGCTGTCTGTGCTGATAAGACATGACTGTCATCCCTGGCATTAAAGAGGCTCAAGTTGTAGCCACCTGGGGAAGCATACCACTGAGCTGAGATATCAGTTGTGTTCTGATCTTGCAAGATCCTGGGACACCTACTCCATAATCACACTAGAGAATAAGTTAGTACCCAGATAATGCCAGTGATGAAACCACTTCCTATTCAGAGTAATTATAAACACAACTGGAAACTAATGACAGTAGTTTTGTACCCACTCAGTGCTTTCAGAAATATTTGCCCAAGTTTCCTTGACACCCTATGACTTGCAGTGTTCTTCATAAAATGGGATTAAAGCATAAAAGAGAATTCCTCAAAACAGAAGAGTTAGCTCTTATAAAGCTATTAAGAAACTGTATAGTGAGTGAATGACTAGGCTCCCTTACTAGTCAGGTTGCTTAGAGGCATGAGGGATTCAAATTAAAAATGCCTGCATGGCCATGGAATACTTCAAGTGATGAATGCTAAATTCATAAATGCTGAGTGTATGGAGTAATTAACTTAGAACATGTTTCACCTCACTTTTTTCTCTTCCTCCTCACCTTCAATGGCCAGGATGCAGGGTTAACTGATGGGCCTCCCAAGGAGCCCCTCCAAATGTACAGGGAACTCACACAACTTAACAAAAGGAAGATAAACAATCCAATCAAAAAATGGGCAAAGGACCTAAATAGACATTTTTCAAAAACAGAAGGCCAAGAGGCATATGAAAAAAATGCTCAAAGTCACTAATCGTCCTAGATATGCAAATCAAAACAAGAATGAGGTAATACTTCACACCAGTCAGAATGACTATCATCAACAAATCAACAAAGGACAAGTGCTGGCGAGGATGTGGAGAAAAAGGAACCCTCCTTCACTGCTGGTGGGAATGCAGACTGGTGCAGCCACTGTGGAGAACAGTATGGAGTTTCCTACAATAGCTAAGATTTGGAAACAGCCTAAGTCCCCATCAGCAGATGAGTGGATTAAAAAACTGTGGTACATCTACACAATGGAATAGTATGCTGTTGTAAAAAAGAAAAAGAAAAAACTCTTATCATTTGCATTGGCATGGAAGGACCTGGAGAGCATTATGCTAAGTGAAATAACCTAGTCAGAGAAAGATAAATATCACACGATCTCACCATTTGTGGAAAATAGTGAACATAAATTGATGAACAAAAATAGATCCAGAGACATAGAATCATTGAACAGACCATCAAACTTCAGAGGGAAGGCAGGGGAGGATGAGCAGGGGGAATGGTGGGGGTAAGAGATCAACCGAAGGACTTGTATGCATGCATATAAACATAACCAATGGACACAAACAATGTGTGTGGGGGTGTAGGCCAGGACTGGGGGGTGGGGGCAGGCTGGGAGACCACAATGGGGGGAAAAGGGGACATATGTACTAGTAATACTTTCAACAATAAAGAATTAAAAAAAAAAGAATCAAAGGACATATAACCTGGCAGGAAAACAAACTTTATTCTAATGATCACAAATTTTAGAAACTAAAAGGAGATTGATGTAAGTACTCCTTGCTCCTATAATTATGAAGTTGATATCAAGTATATATTTTAATTAATAAATCATTAGCGCCAATAGTCCATGCATGATTCACATGACTAACTTGATCAACCTTGAGAACAAATTATTCAATTTTGTGGCCAAATACGACATACATACAATTTAGTACCCAGATAATGCCAGTGATGAAACCACTTCCTATTCAGAGTAATTATAAACACAACTGGAAACTAATGACAGTAGTTTTGTACCCACTCAGTGCTTTCAGAAATATTTGCCCAAGTTTCCTTGACACCCTATGACTTGCAGTGTTCTTCATAAAATGGGATTAAAGCATAAAAGAGAATTCCTCAAAACAGAAGAGTTAGCTCTTATAAAGCTATTAAGAAACTGTATAGTGAGTGAATGACTAGGCTACCTTACTAGTCGAGCTGTTTATTCTCACTTGCTTAGAGGCATGAGGGATTCAAATTAAAAATGCCTGCATGGCCATGGAATACTTCAAGTGATGAATGCTAAATTCATAAATGCTGAGTGTATGGAGTAATTAACTTAGAACATGTTTCACCTCACTTTTTTCTCTTCCTCCTCACCTTCAATGGCCAGGATGCAGGGTTAACTGATGGGCCTCCCAAGGAGCCCCTCCAAATGTACAGGGAACTCACACAACTTAACAAAAGGAAGATAAACAATCCAATCAAAAAATGGGCAAAGGACCTAAATAGACATTTTTCAAAAACAGAAGGCCAAGAGGCATATGAAAAAAATGCTCAAAGTCACTAATCATCCTAGATATGCAAATCAAAACAAGAATGAGGTAATACTTCACACCAGTCAGAATGACTATCATCAACAAATCAACAAAGGACAAGTGCTGGCGAGGATGTGGAGAAAAAGGAACCCTCCTTCACTGCTGGTGGGAAAGCAGACTGGTGCAGCCACTGTGGAGAACAGTATGGAGTTTCCTCAAAAAACTAAAAATGGAACTCCCATTTGACCCAGTTATTCCCCTTTTAGGAATATATCCCAAGAAATCAGAAATACCAATCAGAAAGAATATATGCACCCCTATGTTCATAGCAGCACAATGTACAATAGCTAAGATTTGGAAACAGCCTAAGTCCCCATCAGCAGATGAGTGGATTAAAAAACTGTGGTACATCTACACAATG
This sequence comes from Myotis brandtii, assembly GCF_000412655.1. Taxonomy (NCBI): domain Eukaryota; kingdom Metazoa; phylum Chordata; class Mammalia; order Chiroptera; family Vespertilionidae; genus Myotis; species Myotis brandtii. The sequence continues at coordinate 1,070,133 of NW_005354999.1, forward strand.
GAATAGTATGCTGTTGTAAAAAAGAAAAAGAAAAAACTCTTATCATTTGCATTGGCATGGAAGGACCTGGAGAGCATTATGCTAAGTGAAATAACCTAGTCAGAGAAAGATAAATATCACACGATCTCACCATTTGTGGAAAATAGTGAACATAAATTGATGAACAAAAATAGATCCAGAGACATAGAATCATTGAACAGACCATCAAACTTCAGAGGGAAGGCAGGGGAGGATGAGCAGGGGGAATGGTGGGGGTAAGAGATCAACCGAAGGACTTGTATGCATGCATATAAACATAACCAATGGACACAAACAATGTGTGTGGGGGTGTAGGCCGGGACTGGGGGGTGGGGGCAGGCTGGGAGACCACAATGGGGGGAAAAGGGGACATATGTACTAGTAATACTTTCAACAATAAAGAATTAAAAAAAAAAGAATCAAAGGACATATAACCTGGCAGGAAAACAAACTTTATTCTAATGATCACAAATTTTAGAAACTAAAAGGAGATTGATGTAAGTACTCCTTGCTCCTATAATTATGAAGTTGATATCAAGTATATATTTTAATTAATAAATCATTAGCGCCAATAGTCCATGCATGATTCACATGACTAACTTGATCAACCTTGAGAACAAATTATTCAATTTTGTGGCCAAATACGACATACATACAATTTATTTTGCTGTCATAATATTTTATAAAAAGAATGTGAAGCCCATACAATATTCTTTAATTTGTTCATTTCCCCACAAAGATATCTTAGAATAAAGGGCTTTTCCTACCATCTTTTATTTGTCTTTTTTCCAGATGGTCAGATTAGTTCAGGAAAAGTACCTGTTGTTTGGAGTGAAAGGAGCACCTGGAACACATTATTCTAAGAGAAAAATGTTAGATTTTTACATGTCCTATCAGGAAAAAGTGTATCCAGGTAAATAAAATAGAGAGACAGTTTAACAATAATGGCTTATTTTCATATTAATATTTATGCTTATAATATTTCACATTAATATTATATGGATAATATCTATCTATATACATAAAAATAAAAATGTTCAATTTTAGACAAATGTAAAATGATTTATGTCACAGATTCATAGTCTTTGTGAGGCTATTTGAGAATGTCAAATTTCCCTTTTCCATACTTCTTTCTCATTGTTCCATTTGTACTTTTGCCTCCCCACACAAAAGGTAAATTATTTTTGAAGTACAGATAAAGCTGTTCACAGATTGTTTTTTTAATCTAATAAATGAAAAATGGACACATTGTCACAACCCCTATTAAATGCTGAAATAGATTTATAGTATTTAGTTATTGCCTCTCTTTCGACTATGGAACTTATAAATTCTCCCCCCAAAACTAAAAACAATTATAAAAATTGGGCAATATTTAACATCTCAATTAAAAAGAAATTAAAAGTGACAATGAAGAAAAACCTACATTAAGAAATTTCTGGCCGAAGCCGGTTTGGCTCAGTGGATAGAGCGTCGGCCTGCAGACTGAAAG
>NW_005354999.1:1071740-1094799 GCF_000412655.1 Myotis brandtii
TTCTAACTCTCTATCTCTCTCCCTTCCTCTCTGTAAAAAATCAATAAAATATATTTAAAAAAAAAAAAAAAGAAATTTCTGTAACTAACCACTCTTTTGGATAGGACTGTAAATTCAATGTTTTGAAAAGTTTGGTCCTTAAATAGAAAGTAAATTTTAAGAGAGAACACTTATAACATATTAAAAGCAAGTTAAAATTGGACTGCATTGAGTTGATGCTACTCAAGTTTGTGATTTAAGTTTCTATATTGAGTTTCCAGTGACCTTCAAAAGTCACCTAACTTTTCTGGATTAGAGGCTTCCTAATAGAGAAAATAAAAATAACAATTTCTACATTCCCATCTTAAAACAAAAATGTGATGAATCTAAAAATAGTAGAGAGTATATTGATTTTATTTTTCTTCTTAATATTACTTAGTGCTCATTAAGTATAAAACACTGTTCTAAGTGCTTTTAAAAACAGTAAAACTTATAATCCTCCCTGAAGACCTATGAGGTGAGAATTAATCCCGTACCTACTTCACTGATGAGAAAACTGAGCAACAGAATTCTGGCAGAACCAGAATTCAAGACTTAATAGGCCCTAGTATCCATGATTTTTTACCACCCTGCATATATACAAATTTTGTATTTTTAGTAGCTAACTTTATTGAGCTGGTATTTTACTGGGATTCTTACTAGTAAAGAAGAATTAAAGCTCCATTACAGCTCTATGAAGTAAATTCTAATATTATTATTTCACATTTGAAGAAACTGATCTACAGTTTGCCCAACATCACAAAGCAGTACCAGATTGAGCTCAGAATTCTGACACCAGAAGCTCCTTTTCCTATATTGCTATACAGAGATGTTTCATTAGTCAACTGCTTCACTTTAGAGGGATTTCAGATGCTCTCAAAATCTGTTGTATGTTTTATAAGAATGAAGGCACTAGTCTGTGTAATTAGATTTCAAATGCTGAAAAATCTCAAAATCTGTTGTATGTTTTATAAGAATGAAGGCACTATTCTGTATAATTGTTGCAGATTGAATGTGAAAAGAGCATGTCAGGATGCAATGACCAGTGGACATGAGAAACATGAGCTAAAGTCATAGCCCTGTTCAGCTCCACACATGTTAGAATGAGAACTGAGCAACAGAATTCTGGCAGAACCAGAATTCAGGACCTAATAGTCAGGCCCTAGTATCCATGATTTTTTACCACCCTGCGTATATACAATTTTTTATTTTTAGTAGCTAACTTTATTGAGCTGGTATTTTACTGGGATTCTTACTAGTAAAGAAGAATTAAAGCTCCATTACAGCTCTATGAAGTAAATTCTAATATTATTATTTCACATTTGAAGAAACTGATCTACAGTTTGCCCAACATCACAAAGCAGTACCAGATTGAGCTCAGAATTCTGACACCAGAAGCTCCTTTTCCTATATTGCTATACAGAGATGTTTCATTAGTCAACTGCTTCACTTTAGAGGGATTTCAGATGCTCTCAAAATCTGTTGTATGTTTTATAAGAATGAAGGCACTAGTCTGTGTAATTGTTGCAGATTGAATGTGAAAAGAGCAAGTCAGGATGCAATGACCAGTGGACATGAGAAACATGGGCTAAAGTCATAGCCCTGTTCAGCTCCACACATGTTAGTTACTTCAGCTCACTGTTGAATAGAACTGGTCAAATGGGCCCAACTTGACTGTGAAGAAAACGAAAAACAAAAACAAAAAAAAGGGAAGATGTCTCATGTGCACAGGAAGAAGAGAACTGGGTATGGTGAGTACTAGTGATTTCTATGATACTTTACCTCTGATATAAGAAACATAATACTACCCTTCTCCTAGCATTTTATATCAACTTAATACATTTAGCATTTAATATATGGAATATATAATAAATGTACACAAATGCTAGCCAATATTACTCTTGAAAAAGACCTATTTGAATAAAAAAAACATGTAGGAACACTAATTAGGTAGGATACTGGGGTTTGGAATTTTATTTTCAAATTTCAAAATTTGATTTTGCTATGCCATGTCCATATAATAATGATAATAATTGCATTTATTTGGGCTTTACTATGTTCCAAAAATCATGCAATAATTCATTTGTATTTTCACAGTGGCCTTATAATTTAAGCTATACTTATTACCCCTATTTAGTATGTAAATATATTATAAACTGAATTAATTTTTTTAAATGGATGTAGATAAAGCTTTAAGAAGAGAAGCTATTTTTTTCAGTATATCTTGAAAACTTCAATACAATGTCTATTGCTAACTCATTTTAAAGAGTTAGAAGAAAAAATAGCATTTAATGGGTACCTTCTGTATGACAGACATGGTGCTCCTGTTTTAAATGTTTTCATATAGCATTCACAACAATCCTCTAAGATAAGTATATTAAGCTACATTAAAATGAGAAAGGTGAGCCATATAGACTCCAAACCCAGTTATGTGTATTATGTACTTATGTGTTTAAAGATTGAGAGGGTGATTTATCAAACATTAAAAATAAAATTCCCAAGGATGTCTTTGAAAGAGTTGAATATAGGTATGATAGGGTGTACAGGTTGATGAAATTTTTATTTTTTTAAACCTACAATGTTTCATTTTGTAATTTTAAATCGTGTTTCATGATGTACTGACATATTAATTTTACTTGCTAAGATTTTTGTCGAGGAATGTAATAAATAAGTAAAAGAGACATTAAGATACAAAGATGGCATATATAATTGAGGAAATAGTGGTTATTCAAAAAGACTATTTCAAATTGCCTTGTCCAAGGAGGAATGACATATCTCTATATATAAAAGCCTAAGTGGCTGTTACGACCAAATGACTGAACAACCGGTCCCTATGATGTGTGCTGACCACCCCAGGGGGCAGACGCTCAATGCAGGAGCTGCCCCCTGGTGGTCAGTGCGCACCCACAGCCAACCTCCTATGGCCAGCCAACCTCCCACAGTCCCTTCCCCCAGCGGCCAACCTCCTGGGGTCCCTCCCCCAGCCAGCCCCGCCATTAGCCTCAATCGGGGGGAGTGTGGTGGCTAGCCAACTCCCCCCAGTCCCTCTCGCCGGTCAGCCTGCCAACCTCCTGTGGTCCCTTCCCCTGATGGCCAGCCCTGATCATCCTGATCCCCAGCCAGGTCAACGGTGGCTAGCCAACCCCCTCCCCCAGCCCCTCTCCCTGGCTGGCCTGCCAACCTCCTGCGGTCCCTTCCCCTGCTGGCCAGCCCTGATCATCCTGATCCCCAGCCAGGTCAAGGGACCCCACCTGTGCATGGATTCATGCACCGGGCCTCTAGTGTATTATATATAACTAACTAGAGGCCCATTGCACAAAGAGGTCTGTGCAACAGGCCTTCCTTCCCCTGGCTGCCGGCACCAGTTTTCCCTCAGCACCTGGGATCCAGGCCTTCACTCTGGCTGTAGCGGAGAAGCCAAGCCTCTTCAGTCTTCAGTCGTCTTCAGTCTTCGCTCCGAGCCTGAATATGCAAATTAACCACCATCTTTGTTGGGTTAATTTGCATACTCATCCTGATTGTCTGGTGGGTGTAGTGGAGTGACACCAATTTGCATGTTTCTTTTTTATTAGTGTAGATGTTTAAGATGTTCTCTTTGTTTATCGACTTAACTACTGGAAAAAAATTTATGAAGTCATTATAATTCATGACATATTTTAGAGGCATGGAAGTAAAAACCTAATATTTCATATCAAAATGTATATGAGTATATGTTTTCATTATATTATCCTCAATATCTGCTATTTGGTTTAAAATAATGTTGAAAAGCATACACTACAGGGAGCTCATATTATCATCTATTTACATATATGTACTACTATAGATATTCTCAATTTTTTGTGTTTTTTGTACTTCATTTGAAAAATCTATAATATATCTCCTAGTATGCTTCATTCATCATGAACTAGAAGAGAAATAAATGTAAATTTATCTGGCCATTTAAAATAAAAGACAAAAATTAGTGTGTGTGTGTGTGTGTGTGTGTGTGTGTGTGCAGGCATACACGTGTGCTATTACTTATCAGACAAAACAAACTCATCTATGTTGCTGGCTCTGTTTGGTTTGGTTTCTTTCTCCAACCCATTCCCACCACCCCCCGAGCTATTAGGGATCTTGCAAAGTAGACTAAGTAAGAGGCCTTGAATGACCTACAGAATACAGCCATGGTGTCATTCCTTTTAAACAAAGCATATTAAATGTTTGTCTCAATGCAAAAAATTATTTATGAAACACTCTAAACCCACTTAAAGTAAATTATGAGTAGACAATGTGGATCAATGTATATTTTGTGAGCTAGTTTTAACCTCTTCTTTAACTTCATGTAAAATTAAAATGTGCAAATGTTTATATAGAGAATAAAGTACTCAGTACCCATTTTATGAATGCATTAGAAAATTCTAATGATTTTGCTAGTTTGGCTTGATTGACTTTATTCTATTAAAAGATTGGCAGAAATACAAGTTTTGCCTTAGGCCATGTGTTCTTTCAATCAATATCAAAATGTTGTATGTTTTTTTTTTAATTTAGCTTGTTTCCCCAATAGCATTATGCAGCCTAACTAAATCGTCATGTTAAATTGCACAACTAAAAGCATTCATAAATGTCCACATCAGATTTTTGACATGCCAGAAACATTTGATATTTTATTTGTATGTTTCTACTCTTTTCCTGTATGAGTTTAAATTTTAATGTTTTTGCTGAAACTGTCTTATAATTTTTATTTTGCCTGTGTGCTCCCTTTAATAATACTAGTGAAACAAGGCTTAAAGTATAACCTGAGGCATGATTCATGCCTGTGCATTAGAATGTGACTTATTAAAAAAAAAAAAAAAGCCCTACCTGGTTTGGCTCACTGGATAGCGCGTCGGCCTGGGGACAGAAGGGTCCCAGGTTCGATTCCGGTCAAGGGCATGTACCTTGGTTGCAAGCACATCCCAATAGGGTATGCAGGAGGCAGCTGATTGATGCTTCTTTCTCATTGATGTTTCTAACTCTCTATCCCTCTCCCTTCCTCTCTGTAAAAAATCAATAAAATATATTTTTTAAAAAAGAACAAAATGTTAGGGTAGTTTGAATATTTTCATTCAAAAATGCTCTTTTAAAATTCTGAGTTTATATCAAGAACTTTTCTTAAGAGTTCAAAACACATTGCTTTTTATTAAAATTAAATGTAGAAAAGCTAAAAAAACCAATAAAATAAATGTAGAAAAGCTTAGTTTGATTTTTTCCAATTACATTATGTTATGGTCTAAGGATAAATGTATTGCCTAACATCCAAACTATAATAGTAACTTCATAATTATTTTGTTCACCAATAAATCGATAGTGCCTAAAATAGTACCTACGTTATAGTAGGTGGTTAATACTGATATTTTTAGAATAAATAAAAATAATGATATTGAATCAAAATCTACAAATAATCAAAAGACCTAATACAAACATCACAAATAGAATTTTTATACACTCATATGTATATAAATATAAATTGTACATATATTCTTTATATAAAGTTTAATAATGTAAATATTTTCAATTTTATGCTTAATGTTGAACTGGTTGCTTTCTAGAGAGTCTGAAAGATTCTTTTTTTTTTTAAAAAAAAAATCTTAATTTCAAGCCCACTATATTTGTTACTTTAAATTCATTTGTTAAACCTCCACATAGAATTTGATTATTTGTCTTTTTCCAATCAACCTATATTATATTTTATAATTCCTATACATTTGTTAAATAAAGTTATTTTATCACTCTTCAAAATGCTGTTGCTATAGAAATTTAATTAAATATGTTAAATATAATACCACAAATACGGGTTTTAGATTATCAACCTCAATAAAAAAAATGATCTACTGCAACACTAAGACAAATAAAAACATTAAAACAAATCAACAGACAAAAAACATTTTTAACATGGGTAGAAAAACAATATTTAAGATGCCAAGAGCTCTGATTTAAAATTCACAATTTTCAAAACCATTTCTAGCTACTTTGTAATATATTCATTAAAGAAAAACAGATTAAGAACGCTTCTTGTTACTATTTATACCCCAGAAAATCAATAAGGAACAGTTTAATTTGGTTACAAGATTCTTTATTTTGTAAACTATACATAAACAGTAAAAAAGAAAATGCATTATACTTTAAATATTACATAAAGTCAACATTAAAGTTTATTTTTAGTGTGTATAAATCAAATGGACATAATTCACCAATTTTACTTTCAATGGATGGTATATCGGGAAACCAGTTGACCCACTGTTTAAATTATAATACCAATGTGAAATATTCAACAGGTTTTTCATTTTTATTATGGGCACAAAACCTTAGGTCTGATATACTTAAAAGTGATGGTGTGTGGAAAGGTCTACACAATTAATTAACATGCTAACTTAAATATAGCAAGTAAAGTAATTTTTGTTACAGTTAAATATTAAATGCTACTCTACACAATAATCATAAACAAGTCCACATGGCAATTATGTAACAACAGAAAAAAAGAAAGAAACATATTCCATTTTTCTTCATTCCAGCAGCAGTACCTTTATTGGTATTACTTTGTTAATTAGGTGTGCTTATATATTGCCTAATATTCTATATTGGTATGCATGCTAAAACCTTTCTATTTCTATTTTGCAAGGCACCATACATTATGTTCTCTAAGTTTCAGCACTAGTAACAAAAATGGTATAATTATTAGAATAAATGAAATTCTTATGTATAATAGGAAATAAAGTAAGAACTAAGATTTTTAAATTTGACATTGGGCATATCACAAACTATATGTGAAAATATAATTTAAATAAATCTTTCCCTTTGTCTTCCTTCTTTAAATTCTGCACCCTAAGTATCTGGTTAGAAAGATAAAGAAACCTAGAAAGGTAAAGAAATCATGCTGCTTAAGAATAGAAAAATATCTACATGAGACTGTTAACGAAATTAAAATAAAAACTAGAAGGAACAACTAAGTTTTTAACTTTCAGAATCCATGGTTTTCCATACTTGTCATTTCATAAAATACCCTATCATATCCATAATAACTCCATAATTAAAACCATCATTATTAATGTAAACGTGATGCAGAACTCCTTATTTTTCTTACCCTGTGTTGTATCCCCTCACTCATCTCCAGGTTTGGGACAAATGCTACTTTGGAATTGCAATTAAGGTCATGCATACTTTCAAAAAATCCTGGGGCCCGGTCACCAACAAGTTATTATAAGTTTAATTTACAGTCTCTCAGAAACATAACACATAAGACCTCAAATATGGTTGTTGTTTTGTTTGTGGAAGATCTACATAGTTTATTCTTATAAACATTTGTTTGTTTATATCAATAGCTCTTCTAACTTTCATCTGACTAGACTCCATATGTGTTTTCTTTTTCTCTAAGGCATATAAAAACTCAAAGTAAGTGATTCTTATTTAAACATAAAGTTCTATGACTTTAGCTGCAATATCTGAAATAATTATACAAAATATACGTGAATTTTAGAATCAGTTTATTTGGGGGCAAGAAGGTAATTCTCAATAGGCTATCACTTGTAAATAATAGAAATCTTAAATGTATTGATTTCAGCTCTCATCAAATGTACCCATCATGATCATCACCTCCATCATCATCATCCCCTTCATCTTCATTGTCATCTTCAATTTCATCTTCATCATTCATAATATCATCTTCATCATCCTCCTCATCAGTCCATTCATGGAAATCTCCACTTGCAAAATCTCCAGAGATCTCAAAATCAATAGCTTAGGAAAAATGTAAACATGAATGTTATTTTTCTGAGTAGTAAAATAATTTCTGAGGAATATAAAATTATGATGAAAATTGAGACAATAAAGAAAAATGTAATTTGCTCTTTAACTTACTTTAAAAAAAAAGGAAAAAAAAATCTATTTTCTATTATTTGTTAAAATGTATGTACCAAAAAGCAGAATTGTTACTGAGATCGATATTTCCAGTTCAGGAATACTGATCTCAGCCCATGTTTTATAGAGTCCCTGTCAAACTTTGAATCTGATAAAGAATTATAACTTCTTCTACTACTACAATAAACAAAGTAATTGCTCCCCTCAAATCTTCAATTCCTAATCACTGCAACCTGCAAATATGTGACCTCACATGGTAAAGGGACTTTGAAGAAGTCATTAAACTGAGGATTTTAAAAGGGGAAAATATCCTAGATTATTCTGTTGGGCCCAGATAATAAATAGTGTCTTTCAATCAAAGAACCTTTCCCAGATAGAGTTCGAGGGAGATTTGATTATGGATGAATGGTCAGAGATGCAATGTTGCTAGCTTTGAAACCAGAGGAAAGGGCCCATGATATTGTGTTGGCTTGTAGTAACCATCTTCATCACATGGGGGTATGTACTGTCCTAAGGAATGTGAGCAGCCTCCAGAGGCAAGAAACAGGTCCTTCTCAAAAGCCACCAAGAACAAATGCAGCCCTGAAGACACCTTGTTGTTCATAACAAGGACACCCATGCACGACCTCTGACATACAGAACCGTAAGATAATGAATTTGTGTGGTGTACGCCCTATAGTTGTGGGAATATGTTACAATAGCAATAGAAAACTAACATAGCTAGTTATTATTTTAAAAATATTTAGAAATACACACTTTAACATCTGGTAGCTAAATTTTGAGAGTGTTTTTTTAAATAAACACTGCCTTTGCAATTATTCAAAGTGTGTGTATACATTTTTGGGATGCCCCATATATATGCATTTCTATTTATGGAGGTAATAGTACACATATTATTTAATATGTATTTATTTTTTAACTCTTCTAATATTAGTGTGTGTTTATTTTCTACCTTTTCTAACATTTTAGTGTTGTAATTCTTTGGTAACTAATTATAATATATCCTATTGTTGTAATTCAATACTTATATTTGATTGATTTCATAGTATGACACACTGAAATTTATATATTATGTGAACAAACTGTTATTTTTCTTCTACTTCATGTATTTTCTTCTTAATTTCAAAATGCTAAGAAAACTCAGGATTACATTTCCAAGATATTTCCCCTGTTCACTTATTGAATTCACCTCTATATAATTGTTATTTACAATATAAATTAAAATTGGTATCACTGATAATTGAAGTCACTATTAATGCAGTGAGTTTAAACTACATATTGCAAAGACATGTTGTATACATGTTAAAAGTATGTTAGGTAGCTACTAAGTACTACTTTATCCTACATAAATATAGAATCATTGGCCAGAAAATCAAAATCAAGGTGTTAAAAATCTTATGGAATAAATAAATGTAGAACAAGCATATAAACATTAAATGAGATTACTTTCATATTGTTTACCATTTATATATTTCTAAACAATCACAAGTCTAGCAAACAATCTAAGTCTATCAGTTAAAAATCTACATAAAGGAGACAATGAAACACTGTCTACAATACAAGATTGACGAACTTTTTTTTCATTTTTGGTCTTGTGTATTATTTGAAACATAATCCATTAATTCCTAGTGTGTGTGTGTGTGTGTGTGTGTGTGTGTGTGTGTGTGTGTGTGTATAAGTATGCATGTGTTTCTGTGTGTGTGTGTATAGCTAAGTGGCTTTTGTAGTGAAAACTCTCCATAGTTCAAACAAAAATACTGATTTTAAAATTGCATTCTGGAAAAAATATTTTATAAAACAAAAAAGAAGTTACATTTAAAACTTTAAACTACATGTATGTGATTCTCAACTTAATTGTAATATTTTTAGTTTGGTATATAAAAATGTATGCTTATGAAAAGAATGCAAATATTAATTATAATGACCTTTCAAACAATTAAACTATATTTTTGTCACTCAAACATAAGGAAACAAACTGATATAGCTGCAGTTTATGGGCCTTTTAAAAAGATTAGTTTTTCTCTCATTGGTGAGACTACGTACCCGGAAAGTCAACTTCTCCAATGGTCTACAGAAAAAAGGGTGCCATATATACATGTGGCACACACTAGGGATAGAATGGATGACAAAGTTTTGACTTACCTCAGAAACAGGAAGTAGCTAACATGCTTTCTGTATTTGAAGTGATAAAAGGAACCCACCTTTTAATAATTATTCCTTAAAATATCTAAATGAGGTAATTCCATTAATTAATTATAGAATTTTTAATATGCTAGGAATATTTTGTTATCCCTAAAATGTTCTATAGTCTTTGCATAAAATATGTCCTCATTAAACGCTTGAACAAATGAATGAGATTCTTAAGTACTTATCCTGTGCTTTAGATATCACTAAGTAAGTACCCATTTGCTTACCACAACCTGCAACACCATTTGTTCTGGATCCAATGACTTCATTTCCATATCTGTCAACACACCAGCACTGCCCAACACTGCCATGACATTGTGTTGGCTTGTAGTAACCATCTTCATCACATAGGGGTATGTACTGTCCTATGAAACACACAGTGATCAATTATGCATTAATTCACTCAAGACATGCACACATAGAGGTCCCACTCCATCTATGAAGCAGGCCATTGTAACAATGAATTGCCTTTATTTATTTTGTTAAGCAAATTTACTGGGCAAAGGGTACTGTTTTGAGAGGTATAATACAGAATTAAAATCTGGTTAATTGAATATGCACATTAGGTCATGCAGACCACTTAGCATGGCATACCAAACCCTTCACAGTCTCATTACTACCAACAATCTATTTTCATTTGTGTGTGTGTGTGTGTGTGTGTGTGTGTGTGTGTGTGTGTGTGGTCTGTCATTGTATGCTATACTGTGATATCCTCTATAGTGGAAATTTTTGGGTTTATTGGTTTTGATTGCTTTCTTAAAAATTCTTAAACTCAGTCTAGCAGAAAAGATAGACATTCATTTTCATATCTATAATATCAATAGTATATTTGTCACATTGCTAATGATAAACGTTTAACTAATAACTTAGAAGTGAATTCACATTCTTCAATAAACACTCCAACATTACAATGTAAGCTTTGGAAGGTCCGAACATTTTCTTGTCTTTCCTAATAATGTTTCCCCTCAGTGATCACACATACTAGAGTTATTTGGTGAAAGAAACACAACAACAACTGAATAAATAGATAAAACATAAGACAATTAATCTTGCAACTGTATGGGATCATAGTTTTCTCCCTTTAAAAAGTTTCAAAAGTCTGATATTTAAACAATCAGTTTTGCTTAAAAATTATAATTCATTTGAAGGAGTTGAATTACTAGTTTATCAGTGAGGTAGACAGAGTATCACCAAAATTTGAGAACCACTTCTGTGGATTAAATGCCAACAAAAATGAGGAAAAATTCTAACATTCTTACTCTACCTCATGAAAAAAGTACCATTATTTGACATATCTGACATTAAAAAGTTATGAGGTAAAACTAGTGTGACCATTTAATTTAACCTTTAGGCAAGTATACTTTGAAAATGGAAGAGAGCACTATTAAGAATTATGCTAGAAATTCAGAAATCAAGCAAGACTGAACTCACAAATTGGAACATATGGTGCCTTACACGTATACAACAATTTATCAATTTTCAGACAAGTACCATTATCCTATGCAAATTAAAAATATACTTAAGACATTCAGTACTCTATAATAATGACTTTAATTTTTATTATGCAAGGGGAATAAAGGTGAATCTTCCAAAATGGGAGCTAAATATGTTTTCTTTTCTTCTTCTTTGTAACTTCAAATAATCAGAGCCTGAATTTCAATAAACTTTTGTCACTAGTAAACCTTGCCTAAAATAATGTTTAGTTGAATTTCAATGGCTTTTCCCATTGTACATGGGTAAACTTTGATGATTGGAAACAAACCAAAGAATGTATGAATGTATTATTTCCTTTTGTGAACTATAATACATGTGCATTTTATAAGAGTTTAAAGAAACATAATGCATAGCTTTTCTCATTAGTAATGCTTCACATCTTAAAATGCTTTATTTAAAAAATGAAGCTTTTAATTTTGAAACAATAATTTTCAAGAAAGATGAAATTTTTCTCTTGTAAACAAATAATATTATAATTTAATAAGCATATCAGAATATATACAGATTAATCAGATTCAAATACATTATAAAATTTGTGGCGCTAAATAAACAAGGGCATTCATATACATTTAAAAAATTGCATATGAGGCATTTTGTCCTGGGTCCTAAAATAGAAAAAGGACCTCAATAGAAGAACTCCTAAAATCCAAAGTCTGATGATTAATGAATAGGATCATGGCAATGTTTATTTCTTAAATTTGACAAATATATAATGTTTATTTGATACATGATAAGATGGTAACATTAGGTGAGGATGGTTGAAGGATATATGAAAACTATGTACTGTTTTTATGAAATTTGTTAATCTAAAATTACTCCCAAGTTTACTTAAAATTGGATGTTTATAGGAATAACACAATTATTATACATAATAGTTTAATAATCTGATAGCTTTGGGTGGGTAAAATTTGGAATTACCTATTATTTATCTGTTGAATGTTCTAAAACATACATTAACTTACTAAAAGTTAGTAAAAGGTTCTAATAAAAACATTAAAAAGTGTGCTCATATTTTCTTGAGGTACTCAGGGTTTCTCTCTCTCTCCCTCTCTCTTCCTCTCTCATTAATTCCTGAGTTGTTAGCTATAGAATTGAAGTTTCTGCTGATTCTTTAACTTTAGCCTTGTTCAAATCTCTTTCTTTTTTACTTAATAACTCTCAAAATGAACATTATATTAGGGTAATAAAACAGACATAATATCTTTCAATAGGTAAGACAATAAAAGTAAGTTTAATTGCTTTCAAAAACTTCATAAATTTTGTTACTGAAATTTAGTGTAGTCTATCTTTGTTGAATTAATATTGATTTTATGTTGCTGTTTCCTTGGGGCTATTTATGTAAGTAATAAAGACTTCAGAAGAATGATCTATTACTCACCTAGGAGCTTCTTTATTCCTTGCCGCTTCTGAATATTGCTGAGCTCTGTCTGGCAAGGAGGGTCTGCAATGACATTAACAATGTTACTTCAAGGCTTAGAGTTAATGAAAAGAAGTGTAATTTCTATGTTATAAAACTTCAGTTAGTTTTTATATGGCTTTGCAAAACACATATTACATATTATTCATTTTACTTTTGGAGATACATATAGACATGTATGTGTATGTCTCTATACCTACAACGATAGAGACAGGGGGAGACTGTCCTGATTATAAATATTAGGTTATCTTGATTTTCCTAAGAATGACTGAATTGGATGTAAAAAAACAGAATGGTATAAAAACTTACTATACAATGAAAAAAGGTTCTTATCATTTACTTTTAAAAGCTCCATCAACTCATCAATGTAAACCCAACTGATGGACTATCACCCAAACAAATAACAGTTTATGTTTTCCCCTCACTTAAAACAGTTTCTAGGATATAGAAACATAGCTTTGCATTAAAAAGTGGTCTATGAAATAGTTAATCCTTTTTTCAAGTTATATCAGAGATACCTTAATAAAATTTCATACTGAAAAATGTTGACAGGCTTTGGTCTTTTTATTTCTCCTAGATGCTTCAGTATACAGGGATAGGCAAAACTAGGTAAGAACTATGTGCCAAAGTGTGCTTGAGTATATATAGCAAGTAGACTACAAGAATGTATATAGCCCAGCCAATGTGGTTCAGTGGTTGAGCATCGACCTATGAACCAGTAGGTCACAGTTCCATTCCTGGTCAGGGCACATGCCTATGTTGCAGGCTTAATCCCAAGTTTGCGGTGTGCACGAGGCAGCCAATCAATGATTCTATCTCATCATTGATGTTTCTATCTCTCTCTCCCTCTCCCATCATCTCTGAAATCAATAATAATAAAAAATAATGGGTACATAATGAAGGAGGGCAATTTGAGCACTTGCCAGATTGTGCCTAAGTGCACTGTGCCAATGTGACATACTTTTGAGTTAATAAAGGTATTTTTAATAATCATAACCTGAATGTCTTTTTCCATATGAACAACTATAAGCCTATTTTTGCCAACCCCTGTATATGCAATTTGGAAAGGATATGATATACAATAATTTCTCATAAGCTATTCTTTAAGAATATTACTTAAAATATTAAAACAATTTGGAAATAAGTATTTGGCTATTTTTCAAACTCAGTCACTTAAAGGAGAATATTTTTTAGGAGTATAAAATTCTAAATAGATACGATACAGTTTGATTTATATTATATATACAACTAGAAGCCCGTTGCACGAAGATTCTCACAATAGGCCTTCCTTCCCCTGGCTGCCGGCAGCAGTTTTCCTCCGGCACCCGGTACCCAGGCCTTTGGTCCGGCCGCAGCAGAGAAGTCAAGCCTTGAAGCTAGGCTTCTTGCTGTGGCCGCTGCGAGGCTTGGCTTCTCCCTCTGCAGTGTAGAAGCCAAGCCTCTTCAGTCTTCAGTCTTCATTCTAGCCGGAGCCTTCAGTCTTCACTTCGCGCCTGCGTATGCAAATCAACCACCATCTTTGTTGGGTTAATTTGCATACTCATCCTGATTGGCTGGTGGGCATAGTGGAGTGACACCAATTTGCATGTTTCTCTTTTATTAGTGTAGATTATATGTCCTTACACATAATACATATTCTTAGCTAAAAGCAGTGCAGTGTATTTTACAGTCATACTCTAAAACCCTCTTTTTAATATATGCCATATAAAAATTGTACCATAAACTTTTGAAACAGCAAAACAATAAACTAGTACCTATTCTCCTATACTAGAACTGTTTAGGAAATAGCAAGGTATAATTAATTCAAGTGATTTTAAAATTCTTTATTATATCGATCTCATAGCATATAGTTATTAAATTTGCACGTAAGTAAAGCAAAATAAGGAAATGAGACAAAGTGTTTAATATATATATTTATAGTTTAGTATGCAAGGCCAAAACTATTTTTCTTTGGTGAATTTAAACTGTGAAGAAAAAGGAGTTTGTTCTATTTCATTTTGAAATTGGTTCAGTTGATTGCTTTGTTTTTCTTAATAATCTGTGGGCTCTTACACTAAACATTCAAGGAATAGGAATCAAGTTCTATAGTATGAGGTTAGAGAATAGATAACTTAAAATGTACTGCCCTCTACCTATGCATTTAGAACCAAGAGGAAAGATCTTAGCTGAAGTTTCAATATATTTAAAGTAATTCTTCTAATTGTTAATGGCCAGATACTGTAAAGTAGAAGTAATCTATACTAATAATAGAAGGCTATGCAAATTGACCGGGATGCTGTCATGTAACAACCAATTAGGATGGGGGCAGGGCCATAGTGGAGAGCTCTCAGCATGCCAGTGCTGGGGTCCGAAGGGCACTGTGAGGAAGGAAGAGCAGATAGGCAGTTAGGGGGATCAGGCCAGGAGTGGGGAGAGCAGATAGGCAGTTAGGGGGATCAGGCCAGGAGGGGAGTGCAGATAAGCAGTTAGGGGGATCAGACCAGGAGGGGAGTGCAGATAGGCAGTTAGGGGGATCAGGTTGGCAGCGGAGAGCAGATAGCCAATTAGGGGGATCAGGCCAGCAGGGGAGAGCAGTTAGGCAGTTAGGGGATCAGGCCAGAAAGGGAGAGCAGTTAGGGAGATCAGACTGGCAGGGGTGGGCAGTTAGGGCCATCATGCAGGCAGGTGAGTGGTTAGGAGCCAGTGGTTTTGGATTGTGAGAGGGATCCCGGATTGGAGAGGGTGCAGGCCAGGCTGAGGGGACCTCTCCCCTGCCTCGTGCATGAATTTCATGCACCAGGCCTCTAGTATTTCATTCAGAAAGGGAGAGCAGTTAGGGAGATCAGACTGTCAGGGGTGGGCAGTTAGGGCCATCAGGCAGGCAGGTGAGTGGTTAGAAGCCAGTGGTTTTGGATTGTGAGAGGGATCCCGGATTGGAGAGGGTGCAGGCCAGGCTGAGGGGACCTCTCCCCTGCCCTGTGCATGAATTTCATGCACCAGGCCTCTAGTATTTCATATATGTTCACTACTGAATTGCCTAAAATTACAGGTATATCTGAGTCTGACTTAATTTGTAAGCTCACTAAATAAACCTGATTATTAGTCCTATAAATTCTCTATAAGAGAACATTGTAAGATTTCAAAAGAAAGCATGACAGATTCAACTACATAAAATATTTGATTTTGAAATATTTTTTTATTATTTAAAAGGCAGCTCTGTCTGGCCTTTAATTCCTAAAGTGCTAAAGGAGATTTCATCTATTATTTAAACTCACTTGCAAAGAACTGATCTGGATAACGGATAGTAACCCAATTAATTGGATGAAGGTTTAGACATGATTAGACTATGAATAGTCAGCTTAGGGTGTACACACAAATTTATATCACAAGATTTATCCCCTCTGTTTACTACCTAATGGTGTTATAACTTTATGGAAAATTCTGATTTTATGTGCTAAAAATTTTATGAGAATCATGCATTAATAAAATATGTTTTAATCATTGAATTTATAAGTAATCACTCCAAATGTTAGTTTAAAAATACCAGAAAAAATAGAATATTTTTTATTAGTTCAATTTCAAAACGTTGTTTTTGAAAATAACATTGTTCATTGTTTTGAATTCTCAGTTTAAAAACTCAAACCTCTATATTGGGGCCGTTCACACATGATCTATATTGGAATATTCAATATAATGAAAATGATGCCGTTTTATCTTCCCACACAATTTGGAACTAAATAAAAAGTTACTGGGTAAAAAAAAAAGGAAGGAAATATCAATATGTTTACAATTGTTCTAATATACAAATGTGTTTTTTTCTATAATCACAACTAGTCATTTCTGAGGAGTATATCTTTAGTAGCTGTCAACTATATATAGATAATCTACAGTCAGAAATGAAAACATAGTAGACATGATGGAGGCTAGAGAGTGACTCTCTAATTAGGCAGTGCACAGCAGCCAAGGCTGTGCCCTGCGCAGCTCCAAGGGGAGTATGAACTTCCCCCTCGCTATGAAGGGTGCCTGGAGCTGTACAGCAGGTGGGTCCCTAATGTGCCTCTCAGTTAGCCATTGTCCTCATTCTCCTTTTTTTAAGTCAATATTTTATTATTCACTTAGCTTCTCACACAATGGATATACTTGAAAATCTTATTTAGGTTTATTTCATCAGTAGAAATTTCAAATATTCTTATGACCAGAGGGCAAAGTTCTCTCTATTTAATGTCTTTCATTAAATAGAAAAACATCTTTTGTAAAATTAACACATGAGTCACATTTTAACATCTCGTCCTGTAGATTAATTATATAAATAATCTCTAAAAATGTCATCTATTTTCATTGTAGTCCCGAGGAAAAAGCATTGGATATATTGTTGATTGAAAAATTATGCCTGATGTTACCTGTACCAAGTAGGATTTGCCAAGAAGTTGCACACAGTAATGTCTCTATGGCATTTTGTATATAATTACTTGCAAACTCAGAATGTAGAATTGAAACTACTCAGACAAAAGTCAAAGATTCTAGTTTCAAATACCAGTTCCTGCCCTCATTCTGTAATATGAATTTATTAAAGATCAATAAACTTCAGGCCTTAGGCATAAAATGGGAATAACAATATTTTCACAGTGCTATTTGGGTAATAAATATTTTTATGTATATGAAAGACTAGGTGGATCTAAATAAAAGTTAATTTTCTTTTTTTCCCCCGGATGTTATACAATAGGACATTAAATGAAATAGCAACTAATAATTGATTTACTTTTTCAGAGTAGAGACTTAGAATATACTTTTATGAAAGTAAGTTATTAACTCCTAAGGTAACTAAAATCACCAATAAATATTCCTCCTACTTATTTTTCATGATTGCTTAGAAAAAGAAATTTAAAAATCACAATCATAACCATTTTGTAGTGCTTAATTGTCATGACTTCAGAAAATTAGTCACAGAAACAAATTTGTATTTTAACATTTTTCATGATTGCTTAGAAAAATAAATTTAAAAATCACACAATCATAACCATTTTGTAGTGCTTAATTGTTATGATTTCAGAAAATTAGTCACAGAAACAAATTTGTATTTTAATTAAAGTTAAAACATATGTTCCCTTAGAAACCTACAAGTGTTTCACTTGCTTGAACATTTAAATTCTTAACCTCTTTTATTAAACTTGAGATACACCTTAATTTGAAAGTTTTTTTTAAAAAACACAATTACTTTATTTTCAAGATATTTCTAACACCATACAACTATAGTCTTGATTGCAGTTTTAAGTAAATCTAGATTAGTAATACCTAGATATACACCTTTCTCTTTCTCTCTCCATATATATTTATTTCTTCCTATATGTAATATATAATAATTTCCTGTTTATTCAATAAACAAACATTCTTAAGTTTACTATAGAGTTAAAAGTTAACTTTCTACATTACACTTATTATAGTAAACTTAAGAACTTATTGTTTATTGAAAAAACAGGAAAATATTCTTTTATAAGATAAAACATTTGAATATTTTTAAATTAATAGCTATTCTTTATTATGAAGTTACTTAATATACTAAGTAAGTCAATTACTCTGACAGAGCTTTTGTAACATTTTCTAGCATATTAAAGTGATGAACATAATTAGCCAGACTCTCCTTAGTTTTGGGGAAGTTGTATAAATCCTTTTACCATCTTGGGTAACCTTTAATTAAATTATTTCTACTATGTATTAAATGATATCAGATTATGTCTTTACTTGACTATAAGGATTTTAACACTTTGGAAGAAAGATGCTTAATAAATGAAAAGTATACAAAGCAAAAAATTTTGGGGAGATATTTTTAATCAGTTCTAAAATATTACTGCAAAATCCAGGATTTTTTTCAAGATGAAAGTATTTATGTCTGAAGAAATAGTCAGAGGTATTCAGAATATTTTATATTAATTTATAAACATGTAAACATACTCTCATAACATTCAAGGAAAATCCAAAATAAGTTTTGTTATCATAACAAAATACCACATGTCTTTTTATGGCAGTTTACCTGGATTTATTTTTTCTTTAATGAATTCAATGTATAACAGTTATTAAAGCTAGCATGTAGTTTTTAGGATTTTCTATCACCTAGAAGCACATATGTAATAATAAAGTCAACAATGTGTTTATTTGAGTGTGTGTCTGTCTGTATGATTTAGAATATATTCATAAATCAAATCTAATTTTTAAATGTTGCTTAAACTAGTTATAAACAATTTAGCTACTCTACAAACCCTGCTGTTGATCCACTGCTAATTCATTTATTGATAATAACTTACCCCTACTTATTAAACTATTACTAATATATGAAAAAGTAATCGATATAGTAAAATATCCTACATAATGTGTTAGTTTCCCATATGAAAAACTGAGAATCATTAATATAATTTAAAGTAACTTATTCATTCTATTAGCTGTCAAAATTTTAAAAAGCAGTGACAATAGCAGGTATATTACATTAGATTAATTATCAGTCTGTTTTTATAAAATTAGCTCCAAATTATACATATCATTATTTCCTTATATTTCCCCAAACTTTATCATGAGTTTTTTGGGATCTATTTTCCTTATATACATAATTATAATTATTAGTCGATCTAGCATATAAGCATCACTCCATTTTTGCATTACATTAATGTATCTAAATCAGTGGTTCTCAACCTTCCTAATGCCGCGACCCTTTAATACAGCTCCTCATGTTGTTTTGACCCACAACCATAAAATTATTTTTGTTGCTACTTCATAACTGTAATTTTGCTACTGTTATGAATCGTAATGTAAATATCTGATATGCAGGATGTATTTTTGTTGTTATAAATTGAACATAATTAAAGCATAGTGATTCATCACAAAAACAATATATAATTTTATATGTGTTTTCCTATGGTCTTAGGCGACCTCTGTGAAAGGGTCGTTCGACCCCCAAAGGGGTCGAGACCCACAGCTTGAGAACCGCTGATCTAAATAAAAATAAATAAATAAAGAACTAGCATCATTCCAATTGTTCAGGTTATTTCATTTCTTCCAGAGAATCAAGACACTTTATTTGCTGTGGATTTTTATGAAGCTACGTGATTTTGAGAGTTTGGAAGACTAAGTCATTTAAAAATCAGATGAGTAAAAATAACTTTATGGTAAATTCTGTGGTTCATTCAGCTCATTTAATCAGATCACAAAATAGAACATTAAAACTCTATAGTAGATTGATAAAAACCATTTATTTTACACCGTGGGTAATGTAGATAGCAAATTAATTTTACTGATTACTTTTAATATGGATGTTCACATATCTCTATGTGATTCTTGGTGGTTTATAATGGAAACTATACCGAAGTATATTAATATAAATATTAGTTACTATTTTTCATCTTATTTAGCATGTTTTGCATCCCTAGCAGAATTATATTGTTCAACATGCTTCTTATTTGCCCCTTTATTAAACACTCTAATTAGAAAAGCATCTACTGAAATGAATGGGATATATATAGAATGCAATTTTTTAGTCATGAAGGAATAGATAAAATTTGACATGCAGGTCAACTATCTGCATTGGTAGGTGTCTCATCTTTTACCTTGCTGTCTCTGGAAGCAGTAGCACCATTCATTGTTAGATATCAAGCTGTCCTTGTATGTGTCACAAGAATTGAAGAATGCCTTCGTACACTGTTCATTCTTATCAAGGTAGATGCTCCCCAGCTCTGACTGGTCCAGTAGCAGGTCATAGTTTGTATCAAGTCTGTTAAACATCCAGCCAAGTGAATCCTTGCAAATTGGCAAAATACTGGTATCAAATCCTAATGGCAAAGACAGAAAATAATTAGTTAAAGCTGTCAGTCACCACCAACAGGAAGCAAAATAAAGTAACAAAATTGTTTGTGTAGGGTACGATGTAAGAATAATTGCAAATAAAGTTATAGTTACTTAGCATTTAATGTTTGAATCCTATTTATCATTTTTAGATTATTGGGATTAAAACTTAAATTTGTGGACTTGACAAATTAAAAATTTCACTACCTTTTTGGAATGTATTCAGAACATATTTACTGCTTTCTATCTGCGCACCACCATGCTAGGCAATGGGGATACGGTAAAAGGTATTTGTGACATTTTCATAAAAAGCACAGAGAAAAACATCCTGATTGATTTTCATTGTTTACATTTTTCACGTAAGATTGTTTGTATAATCAAAACCGGATTCCCCCACTCAAACAAAGCAATGGCAAACATAAGTTGCTCATTTCCTAGCTCCTTTCCAGGTCCTGACCTTGGTTCTGGAAATACTGGGGTGAAAAATCTAGATAAGGCCCTATTCCCTTGGAGCTCACTTTTAAAATAGCATAGGTTGAGGTATTGGTTAAAACTATTTCTACCAGAAGTTGTCATATGCTTAGGGATTACATGAAGAAAGCAACCTATAGAAAACAAATATACTAAATTCTGCATAAACATTCAAAGAAACTGAGTTCTTGGTAAGAGATTCCTGGTATGCATCTAAATCATTCCCTCCCTCACAATCTAATTTTCAGGGCAATGGAGAAGTCTAATGGTGATATACCAGCCTTTATGAATATGAGCTATGGGAAGAAGAGAGAAGAACCATTATCTTTTAGTAAGCATTCAGAGTTAGTGAAGAGAGGCTATCCTCTCCCTTCACCTACTTACTGGAATGGAGGACTCAACTGGTTTGTCTTCCAAAACTTAGCCTGGAGAACTCTAAGAGAATCCTGATAAAGTCTATAGTGTCTGCAAGAAGGAGAGATGGGCATCTGATTTCCAGCTGCATATCTGTGTATCTACTTTTCATTAGTGGTGTTATTGCCAAAGGAGCAAGATAGTTGGAGTATGGCCCTGCAGACCAAAGGCAAATACTGCTCTGGGATTTCACCAAAGTCTGAAGGCTCATTCTGTGTTGGGGTAGATGAGATATAAGGTAATGCTCAGAGAAAGTGAGCAGAAGGCCACCAGCTAGGGATTCATCCACCAGTGTTTCCTGTTTAGAGACAAGCGATAGAGAATCAGAGGAGAGATAGTAGAGCCTTAGATTCAAGCCAAAACTCTGGACTGACTACTCAGAACAATGAAGAATGATTAAAATATTAAAAGCAGAGAGTGGCATGATATGACTTTTGCTTTAAATTGACTATCTCTGTCATGTGTATAATATGAGGGCAAGTGTGGAAGCTGGGATGCCATAGGGAGTGACAGGAATAGCCCATGTGTATCATATATTCATAAGTGCTTGAGTTTACTATGACTGATCATCAATCTTTAAAACCTAAATTTTAAAATTATCTTTGCCCAGCTTGTATGATATATCTTGTAAACATCATTGTTGGTTTCAACCCATTCTTACTTCTTATTTTCGTCAATTATAGTGTGAAAGAAAAGTGCTGTTATCTTTCAATTTTTGTAGCTCTGCTTTGAGGAGAACTTATCTAATAACCCAAGCATCAACAAAAAAGAATATTTCTTAAATCAGGACATTCACAGATATTTAATAAATGTTAGACACAATAGAACTAAGATTTTGCCCTTTATACTAAAGGGATATTACATTTTCATAAAGCACATGTCTGCTGAAGGATCAATTTGATGAAATGTCATAATGTTTTAGATCAAGAATGTCAAAGTATCTGATATGAATTCAGGTAACTTGCCCCTGTTCTATTGCTATCTTACTAGGTTAAGTTATTCAATATAACTCAGCTTTAATGTCCACATCTAGATAAGGTAGAGATTTTTAAAGCATGATCTATGTTGCCTTGAAAATAAAAAGTACAGTGAATGTATGTTATTTGAATGACATACATAAAATTGTGTTATAAGGGTCACCAGAATAAGTAACAGAAAAGGACTAGAAATAAAATTATCTTGATATTATAAATTAAATATAAACTTTCAATATGATCCTGTCGCCCTAACCAGTTTGGATAGAGCGTCGGCCTGCAGACTCAAGGGTCCCAGGTTCGATTCTGATCAAGGGCATGTACCTTGGTTGCGGGCACATACGCAGTAGGGAGTGTGCAGGAGGCAGCTGATTGATGTTTCTCTCTCATCGATGTTTCTAACTCT
>NW_005354999.1:1095871-1152717 GCF_000412655.1 Myotis brandtii
AATATGATCCTGTCGTTGCTACAAAAATAAAATTAATTGGGGGAAAAACAAAAGGTTTCCTCAGTCTTATCTTGAACTTTTAGAGCTAATAAATACTATTTGGTGACTTGAAGAGTTCGTGGATAATGCTATCATATAGTCACTATATGTAATACAATGCAAATATAAAGGCAATTAAGATTGTGGCTGAAATTAAAGTTGCTAATCAGCTGGCCTTAATAATGGAAGATTATTGTGGATTATCTAGATAGGCCCAATCTAATCACATAAATCTTAAAAGTAAAGAATTTTCCACACCAATAGTCAGACAGAAATAAGACTCCCACCCCAAAATTTCATTGAAGACAGAAGGAAACCAGAAGCCTAGAAACAGGGATGATGTCTATAAGCTGAGAATAGCTTTCAGTTTATAACCAGCAAGGAAACAGCAACCTCATTCCTATAACTGCAAGGACCTGAACTTTGTCAACAACACAACTGACCTAAGATGTGGATCCTTTCCTAGAGCCTGCAGGAGGGCTCATGTCCTCCAGATGGCTTGCTCTCAGTGCGGGGAAGCCTGTGTTGGACCACTGACCTACAGAACTGAAAAATAATAAATTTGTGCTGCTTTGGCCACTAAACTTGGGGTGATCCATTACATCAGAATTAGGAAACTAATATAGTTTAGTAACTGTATATATTTTATTTTTTTGTGTTTGCCTTAGGGTTTACAGTATACACCATTATCACACTCTACCTGCAAATAACATTATACCACTTCACATATGCTATAAGAAAGTTACCAAAGTATATTTACACTGTCTCACATTTTCTGCTGTTAGTGTTATCCATTTGAATTCTCTATATGTTGTATACCCCACAATACTCCAGTATGATGTTTGCTCTAAACAGCTTACCAGTATTTTAAGTGATTAAAAATGAGACAAAAACATCTTTTAAAGAAAAAAAATTGTTCTCTATGTGTAATACTTGTACCATAAATATACTGTTTTTCCTCACCAAGCAATTCTCCAATTCCCTATGGATAGCAAAGGGGTCTCCTACAATTTAATTCAATCCTTTTAAAATATGTTTTTATTGATTTCTAGACAGAGAAGAAGGGAGAGGGAGAGATAGAAACATTGATGAGAGAGAAACATCATCGATCGGGTGCCTCCTGCACCCCCCCTACTGGGAATCGAGCCTACAACCCAGACATGTGCCCTGACTGGGAATTGAACTAGTGACCTCTTGTTTCATGGATCGACACTCAACCACTGAGTCACACCTGTTGGGCTGACTTAATTCAATTCTGACACTATGTCCTGGAGATTATTGCCAGATTCCACAAGACTGCCCCCCACTTCAGACACTAATCACAAGCAGTGGGTTCCCAGAGCACTCACATTTCCACTGTATTTCCTGTGATATGTGATATCTTCCTCTGGCTGACCACACCTCTTAGTCTCTGGATATCTGGTGAGCCAATTTTACTGCCAGGGCATATGCACTATTCCAAACGGCCCTCTTGGGCAGAATTCACACTGCTTCTCATTCATATGGCTCAAATATTGCCCACAGGAACCATTCTTGTATTTCTTGCCTAGACTTACAATTCCAAAGCAGCAGTAACTTTCCTTTACTTTGAAACCAAACAAGTAAGCAGACCATAGCTACTATTGTCTCTTAGATTTGCCATAACCCACTTGTCTGCGAACACATGTAAAACTCTGAGTGGTCTGTAGAAATCACTCCCTCAATTAGAAATGAGGGAAGGCACACTTATCTCTTCTTAGAGGAGTGGTGAAATCAAAGCAGAGCTTTTCCCAAAGAAACCCTCTTCGTAAATTTGTGGGCATCTTTGCAACCTTCATTCTTTTAGATTCTCCTTTGCCCATATTTTAAGGGCAACTGATCTCCATCTACAAAATTCCTTCACACTAGTACCTAGAACAATGTTTGTTTGAATAACCAGGGGCCAGGAATTTGGAAGGGCCATCTTCAGAATTATGCCCTCCCACTATCTCTAAAAACAAGGTAGTTGAGCAGAAACAGAAAAGTAAAACTATGAGTAATCAGAGAATATGGGGCAGTACATTCCAGGTAAAAGAAATAGCAAGTATAAGGAATCTCAGATTGGTGCAGAAGCTATCAAACACACAGTCTTTATCACTGAAAAATCTCTCCACATTTTCTCATAGGTTATTTGATTGCAGAAAATAAGTTTTTTTTCTCTTCTAGAATTAGGCACACAACTGTTCACTTCCCAATCCTAAGAAATAGAAAGTCTATTTTAACAATTGCATTTGCTTAAATGGCAGATATATTAGCATAACAGATTAAAAATTGATGTAAAAAATAATTGAAATGACTGCAGAAACTGTCAAAATATATTCAAAATGACTGAAGGATTAGCCTTAATTATGAATATTTAATATTTTAAATTTTACTGTAATTCTCCTCTACACTCAAAAAATAAAAATAAAAAGGTACTATAATATTTGGTGAGAAAAAGGTATAAACAGGAATACGTAATGAAAGTAAAGTACTAGGTTCATATGTATTGTAGATTTAAAGACAAATAAGACAAAAATCCTCTCCTTAATTTGTCATTTAAGTAGTTATTTTATATCCGGCTTCCAGTACTGGATGCGTAACATAATACTGGACTGACACTTCTACCCATGAGTTCTTAAGCTCTGCACATAATTAAAACAAAACAAAACAAAAAACACAAAACAAAACAATAAACACAGAAAGAGAAGAGTGAATAAGAAGCAAGCACTTTTCTGATGGAAAGTCCACAGTTTAGGAGGGAAATTATATGGAATGAATTCCCATTTTTCACTGTTTTTTAGCCTGGGGATATAGAGTTGGCATGGCAAAAGACAGTAGGGACTCTGGTAAATAAAGAATGCACACATTATAGCCTGGATACTTAGAAAATTGTGCACAACCACTGAAGCATGAGGGAGAAATCCAGGAAGGAAAGGAGTCCAAAAACCAAATATTGTCTGCTCTAGATTTTGATGACCAATTAACCACCCATGTACCTTGTAGACTCAGATCACCTCCTCAAAATTATAATTCTGAACTGATTAGGACTGGCACCCAAGAAGTATAATTTTCATTTTGAGCCCAACAGAATGAGCATGTGGTACAAAGAAAAGAAAACAACAACAAAAATGCCTCTCCTTGGATTACAGGAACATAACAAAGTATCCCACAATTTAATATCCATAACATCTGGGACACCATCCATCATTAGAAGACATATGAAGCACCAGAAAAATGGGACATATTCATAAGAAACAATCCAAGAGGAACAAATCAGAGATGACCCAGTTGTTGGAAATAGCACGCAGAATTTTAAAACAATTAAAATAGCTATCCTATTGAAGGAAAAGAAAATATGCTTGTAATAATTGCAAAGATAGGAACTCTAAGTAGAGAAATAAAAATTATAAGAAAGAACTAAATGGAAATTGAAGAACAAAATAATAAAGCAGCCCATATATATACAAAGGAAGGACATTCCTAATCAAATTCTTAAGAACTAAAGATAAACACCAAACTTGAAATGAGAAGAAAGAGATGGCACATCAGAATTACACAACGATTCAACTACAGCTTGTCAACTTATCTGAAAATTTAGAGGACAGGAAGAGTTGCATGATAACTTTAAATAATGAAAAAGACAAAAAATATTTCAAAAATCTACATCCAGTCAAAATATTCATCAGGAATGAAGGGCTCCTTGCTTTCACCTAGGAAGTAAAAAGCTAAAACAAGTATTGCTCCACACTAAAAATAAGAAAACTTTGAATAATCTACAAAACCACACCTTTTTTGAACCTGCCAGGAACATTTTGTACAAAATCAATGCAATAACCATAAATATACTTTTTTTTGTCTGAAATAAGACATTATAAGAGAGAAAAATGGGCAAAGCAGTGAAAAAAAAGAAAACAACTATCAAAAAGGTAGATTGCAGTTAAATCATATCAATACTTATATTAAATGTAAATTATCTGAGCATATCAATAAAAATACAAAAAAAGTAAGATGTGGATTTAAAAAGCAAGAGAAAACTATTGTCTTGAGGAAACAGTTTTAAATCAAATGGCATAGTAGGTTGAAATTAATAGATTGGAAAAAATATACCATGCAAATGCTTATGGGAAGAAAGCCAGACTGACTATACTAATAATATATTTAACTTCAAGATTAAAAGGGACATTACATAATGATAAATAGTTCAAAGAGAAGACACAACAACCTGAATTGTATGTATTTAAAATGAAGCTTCAAATTGCATGAGAAGAAAACAACTGATAGAACCAAACACAGATATAGACAAATTCCCAATTACATCTGGAGACTTCAACACTAATCTGTAAACAATCAATAAAAGAAGTAGACAGAAAAACAGCAAGGGTATAGAAGATCCAAAAAACATTGCCAATAAACTTGAAATAATTTACATTTATAAAACACTCCAATAAATAATAACAGAAGAATAATACACTTTCCTTTCAAGTGCATATGAAACCTATTCTGAGGCATAAAGCAGACTTTCACAAATTTGAAAGAAGTGAAATCATACAAGTATGGTATCAGAACATAATAGAATTACAGTAGAAATAAATAACAGAAGGAACCATGGAAAAAAATATGTAGAGAACTTAAACAAAAAATTCAAAGAATAAATGGGGATTAAATAATTCAAAGATGTTATTTAAATTCAGCAAGAAAAACATAATCAGTTGTAATAATCATATCTCATACCAATAAGTGCAAAAATACATACATTAGAATATTATCCAGGTCAATAGTTTTTTGAGAGAGATTTTTCTTAAGGAACACAAACTAAGAACTCTGAGATCAAAACAGAAAGATGTAGTGAGAAAATATTTGGAACACATAAAATATTAAAATAAATGTTTATGTAATATACATATGAGAATGAGGTAAGATTGCAAAACCATATGTCAGGCTGTTAACAATTTTTTGTCTCATGTTATGTAATGATTTTGAGCTATTTTATATCCTTTTTGTTTATTTTTTCCCCATTGTTGAGCTGTCATTTCTTGATTCTTTTAACTCACCTATAATGCTTACCTTCCAGGTTGTTTGTTAAGTTACTCAACAGGCAATGGAGTAAACTTCAATAGAAATAATGCTTACATTATAAATGATTGAATACATATGAAACATATGTCCCAGCCTGTGTTGCTCAGTGGTTGAGCATAGACCTATGAACCAGGAGGTCAGGGTTCAATTCCTGGTCAGGGCACATGCCTGGGTTGCAGTCTTGATCTCTAGTGTGGGGCATACAGGAGGCAGCTGATCAATGATTTTCTCTCATCATTGATGTTTCTATTTCTCTCCCTCTCCCTTCTCTCTGAAATCAGTACAAATATATTTAAAAAAAGAGAAATATATGTCTATATTATAAAAATGTATGTTTTTTTTCTGCACAGATTTTTTAAAAGTACATATTGTTGTCTTTTTTGGATGTAGGAGGTTTCACTTTGACTAGGTTAATGATTCAAATTACTTGTGAAATGTGTGCTGAACACCCTGCATAGTTATATTTTGAAAATAAGAGATTTCTTTTGTTGAAAACAGAATATAATAAAATTGACAATATTTCACATACTCTGTGAAAATCAACCTATTTCTTAATGATTCCCAAATTGACAATGCTAACAGTAATTCCTTCTTTTGGGATAATATAGTTCCTAAAGACTAGAGCAGTGATGGCGAACCTTTTGAGATTGGCATGTCAGCATTTTGAAAAACCCTAACTTAACTCTGGTGCCGTGTCACATATAGAAATTTTTTGATATTTGCAACCATAGTAAGACAAAGACTTATATTTTTGGTATTTATTTTATATATTTAAATGCCATTTAACAAAGAAAAATCAACCAAAAAAATGAGTTCGTGTGTCACCTCTGACACGCGTGTCATAGGTTCGCCATCACTGGACTAGAGGTTCATCAAAAGTTTGGTGTCTAGTGAATTCACTAGCTAATTTCCCAGGACAGAATAATGTAACAAAACAATTGTATTATATTATTCACTTATTATCTTTATTTTATAGTTATAGTTTCAATTTATATAGGATGACATTAATTTAGCTAAATGTGAATATATAACTTTGGAAAAATTTTAATATCCAGATAGTAAGAGAATATCTAAGTAATGCTAAGTGTATAATGAAATGTTATTATAGAGAGTTATTTTGTCTACCTCATAAAAGAAGAAAATGCCAGATGTCTCAATAATTAGAACAACCTAAATAAGCAATGATCTGTATCTTTCTTTTTATTACTTGACATAAGAAAATAAAATGTATCTTCTAATTTTACAAATCTTTGTTTTCAAAAGATGTTGTCCTAGAAGGCTGCTAATTGCATTAAAATGGTTCAATGTCTTTAAGCCATCAGATTCCAAAAGCAATCTTTCTCTCAATGTGAAGACAGCAAGACATAAAGTGAGCAATGTCTTGGAAAGAAATTAGACTGTATTCATTCACCCTGGGGGTGTAATTCTATCATTTTCTCTGACTGGGGAGAGCATTTGGTGTATAGGAAAGCAAAAATAAGACATTATCTTAATCCAAGCAAGACTGTTAATCTGAGAATTTTGCATATGATTGCATGTGATTGTGCTTTTCCATCAGACAAAAAAAAAACACTAATACAATATCTTTTCAAAGGGGAGACACACACTCAACTACGCCATAAAAAAAAAGACACACAAAAAACATATATATAATATTTGGAGACTCAACTACACCATAAAAAAAAGACACACAAAAAACATATATATAATATTTGTTCTTTAACTTTTGGAGATTTAAATAATGAAACAAAATATATCAAGGTATACAGATTATAATGGTACAACATATCCTTATTGTGTTCAATCCCATCACTAATAAAGCAAATGCAAATTAAATTAACAACATATAATAAAATGCTCACAAGAATGGAAAAGTTAAAAAAAATTTTTTTAAATGGCAGTGGTGAAGACTAAAGTTAATTCTCATGCTTATCTGTTAAAACTTTTTGCAAAGCAGTCTGGCAACATTTATTAACATTTATAATTTGAAATTCATGCATATTTTGATCCATTACTTCCATTGTATGGAATCATTCTCATGGAAATAAAAGCATACCAAGTAACTGCAGAATTGATTGTCATGTAGAAAATAATTAAAATAGTAAATAATCATTCCTAGAGAAATAACTGATTGGTTAAATTATGGTATATGCAAACAATGCAGTATTTTCATTTCTTCTTAACTTCATCTATTCATTAATTCTACTCACTTTTATTGAATGAATACTATGTGTCAAACTATTGTATGGTTTAATGATATAGTGGTGAATAAAGACCTCTGCATTGATTAAATTTACAGTAGTCGAGTGTGGAGGGAGGGAAGGAGAAAGAGATGGAGAGGAAGACAGATGGTGTGTGAGAGAGAAAAACAAAATGAACAAGTAGGTTATCACTATGGTAGATAGTGAGAATTGCTACAAAGGAAAAATAAGAATAAAAAGGAGATGTGGAATATAATATTAGAGGGTTGGTTTATACATTAAATATGATTATTTCAGGAGAAGATTCACTCAGAGGGTGTACCCATTTGAGGAGTTGAGTGAGTTCACTATCTTCCACGTATTTGTCTTATGTGTTCTAATGGATAACTTCCTTTTGGAAATTTACTCTTAGTTGGCCTCTGACTTCTTCAAGCAGAGTATAAGGAATCCTGTACTTACTTTTTCTTTTTTTCTCCAAAAATATTCAACTCTCAAGGAGTTTCTTGTAATTAAACCCATTATATTAAGAATGTCTCATTTCTTACAAGAAAAAGCTAGAAACGGAAATAATATTTATGCATGTGTAAAATTAAACAGGCACTGTGCTGAGTGTTTCCACAAGCTCTCATTTTATCTGTCTCCAAGTATGGGAGGGATTATTTTTCTGAATCAAGTTCAAAGGATACATTTGAGAGTAAATATTCAAGTATGCAAATTGGTTGGAGAGATGGAAACATTGATTTTAAAAAAATCAAAATGTAAGGGTCTGGAACAAACTTTTGTCCCATTCCAGATATGTTTGTTTCACAAAAAAAGGGTAAATATACCTTATTAACTAAGATAAGGCATCTCATTTACTTACTCTCAAGGCATCAAAAAAATTAACACCTGCCAAAAATGTAATCAATAATTATGAAGATAAACCTGAGAAACACTCCTATAAGATAGGGAAAATACTACCATTTCTTTCTGAGTGTTGTGGGAAGAAACATATACATAGTCGCTACGCATTTAGAGATAATTATGTCCATTGGTGATAGCATGATTGAACTCTTCCCATTCACAACAGTATGGATGGACATGGAGAGTATTATGCTAAGTGAATAAATATCACATGATCTCACTCATTTGTGGATTATAATGAACAACATAAACTGATGAACAAAGGTAGATCCAGAGACATAGAAGCATGGAACAGACAGTCAAACTTCAGAGGGAAGGCAGGGGAGGGGGTGGGCAAGAGATCAACCAAAGGACTTGTATGCATGCATATAAGCATAATGAATGGACACAGACACTAAGTGGGTGAGGGCATGTGCTGGGGGATGGGGGTGGCCAGGGAGAGTTCAATGGGGGGAAAAGGAGACATATGTAATACTTTAAACAATAAAGAATTTTTTTAAAAAAAGAATTAAATTAGCAATAGAATGAGGATCATTAAGTAAACAGTTGTGGTACATTTGATCAACTACTTGAGGGAAAAATAATAACACTAGACCCCTACCTCACACCGCAAGGTGAGGTAAAGCACAAATAAATGTTTAAAATGAAATTGTAAACAATGTAGAAATTAAAATAGTCCACCAGTGAGGAATACCTTTCTAATAACAAAAACAAAGGGATAGAGCAAAAGAGAAAAAGTGAGCGAGAGAGAGAAAGAAAGAAATGGACAAAGACAACAGTGTGGAGATTTGGGGGGGTGGGGTGGAGAGGTGGGTATAGATGAAAGAGGGTATAAGAGGATGAATAAATGATGATGGAAAAAATAAATTAAATAAAGAAACAAAAAGCAATGATGATGTAAGACAGAACTATTAAATATATAAATACAAAAAGTGGAAATTATAAAAAAATTCCTTGATGAGAAGAAAACAAATGAGGCATTTTAGGAAATGTAGATTATGGATGAGTGTGCCATCTTAGGATTTTTTTTTAGAAGCTGATAGTTGAGAATTGAAAGTGAGAGTGGATGGGCCATGTCACAATAAGCAAAGGAAACATACTTGGGACTTCCTTTGTTGCTACAAGATGCTGCTCATGATTTTTGCCTACTTCCTCTTGTCCTATTTTAGGTCAAATGAGAGCTCCCTAAAATTAAGCATGTTTTAATTTATTTCTTTTACAAGCATTAAATATGTAATAAATATTTTTTTGAAATAAAATCATATTAACAGGATTGATTTTTTTTGGAAAAATGCAAAGTTCATAAGATTATTCATAACAAGCTCCCTATTTCAATTTGCATTTCTGATGTCCAAGGAATTAAAACAAAAACTTCTGGGGGGGATTACATAGATCAGGGTGGGGAACATCCAGCTCACAGGCCATATAAGGCCCCCGAAATCATTTGGCCTGGCCCTGCCAAGGCATTATGGGTGAGTTAATTAAATTTTGACCAAATATAGCGTGTTAATTTTGAAGTTGATAATTTTGTGTGGATCAAGAATGATGTTATAAATATCCAAAAGGCCCTTGGCAGAAAAAAGTTTCCCCACCCCTGAATAGATAATGAAAGAATCATATCAGATTCATATAACTCTTGTTAATAAATTTAATTTTGAGTGTGTCATTGAAAACACCCTTTTAGTCTACTGTCATAGTTGGGTCAAAGTAGAAATGTCTGCAAAGCAATCATGAAAAGGCCTATCTTTGGAATGAGGAGCACTAATTGTGCTCTCTAAAAATCTGTGTTCCAAAATTCTTACCTTTTCCCCCCCTATGTTATTCTACTCTTTACCACTTCTATGAAAACACTGAAAAAATATTCCTACACCTTCAATTCAATATAAAGACTAACTGCTGTCTCTGAGGGATATTCCTTTTTCTACCAATCAGAGGTTTCACAAATGGTTTATTTCCTTGCAAAATACTGTAGGTGTGCTTGGAAGTAAATACAATGCTGATTTTTGTTCAGCATCTAAGTGAAGGATAAACTTTGAAGTAGGTGTTTTGTTTGATCTAAGTGATTTGTTGGAAATAAAATCCCACATCAAAGACAATAGCATATTTCAAAGATAGAAATCTTACTGCTTCTCTCAGGCCTCAGTAATGCTTTTGTCTTCTTGTTTTGGCTTCCACTTTCATGAAGGGCCTTGAACCAGTCCCGCAACCTGTTTGCCACTTCCCTGAACTCCAGGTCACTACATGCTAAAAACAAAGAGGAATAATAACAAAAATCATGAATAATAACTTAGCAGAAGGTCAATGCTAATTCTCAAACTATTCCAGCAACTGAAATGTAACAACAGCTAAATGAAAAAAAAAAGTAATACAATGACTTAATTGTGTTTCAGCTTTCCAAACACTAAAAATAAATGTGTTCCAAACACAATGAGATTAAGTATAACATTTTATTTAATAAAGAAATATTACGAGTAGAATCGTACTTCCACTTTTCTCTAGAATATAACAGCAACTGAAAGTTCTCATTTTTAACATCACATAAATTGGTCAAATATGTATGTTCTGAACACTTTTGTCATAGTAAGGTGGTAATCATCTGGCCAAATACGGAGTTGAAAATCCAAACTGAATACTTACACATTTATTATTGGCTATACAATACCCAAACAAAAAGCAAAGTTTTATCCAATAAAAAAATCTGTTAAAAATGATAAAAAGTTGGTTGATCAATTTAGCACAGTTTTGTTTAACAGTGATAGTAAATTTTAATGCTATAGTGCTTATCATGTATATCTAATAATATCTGTGACTTCATATGATTTTTTTGAGTACAATAAATTTATATTTAAGAAAAATAGCATTTAAAAAATTTACTCTAATATGAAACATTATATACCTTTATGGTGTGCCACATACACCATACCTTCAATTTCTATGTAAGATGATGCAGGTATTGTACTGGAATATTTTAGGAATTAAGAATCCTGTGATAATACCAATAATAATAATACTAATAGCTAACACTACAAACTATCAAAAATACTTTATATACAGTAACATGTTTAATCCTTATAAAAACTTTATAAAATCTATGCTAATATTGCTGACATTTAAGTGTTAGAAAAATTATGCATTGGGAGGTCAGACAGGCAAGTGTCAGATCCAAGTTCTGTATCCAAAAGATAGAATACAAGGTCTTTTAAATATATATATATATTGAGTTCAGAAAGGAAGGGAGAGGGAGAGATAGAGATAGAAACATCAATGATAAGAGAGAATTATTGATTGGCTGCCTCCTGCACTCCCCACACTGGGGACCCAGGCATGTGCCCTGACCTAGAATCACCATGACCTCCTGGTTCATTGGTTGACACTCAACCACTAAGGCATGCTAGCCGGGCACAAGTCTTAATCTTTATAGCAAACTACCTCAGTAGTAGCATGATCCAAATTAGATCAAACAAGACACTGTTTCACTCAAACCTTACCAATTTTCATTTCAGTAAGTTATGACTGTCGTCATGTGACATGGTCATCTCTGCAGAGATGTATGTGAGCAAAACAGATTTTTAAAAGAAAATACACAAAGCCTATGTCAACATATCTTCTTTAAAGGAGCATATATCTTCAAGTTTATTTTTTTAAATTTATCTTTATTGTTGAAAGTATTACAGATGTTCCCTTTCCCTCTCCCCATTGACCTCTTCCACCACGCTCCCACCCCACCCTAGGCCTTCACTGCACTACTGTCTGTGTCCATGGGTTATGCATATATGTATATGAATTCTTCAGTTAATCTCTTCCTGCCTCTCCTTCCCTCTGAGATTTTTTGTCAGTCTGTTCAAGTCCATTTTTAATGTCAATTAAAAACAGATCACACAGATCTCATGGAAAAATAAGCTAATATGCTACCACATATTCCTCAGCATTAACAGGGGCCCATGATGGAGGTTACCCCATAAGACTCGTCTTCCCCCCCCCTTTTTTTTTTAGACAGAGGCTACACTGCTGTTATGCATTATTATATGTCATGAGTCAAATGTCCTTATCACACAACAAAATACCTAAGGTAAACAATATTGGAATATAACATTATTTATAGAATGACATTCCTACTTCACTTTTGATCAAATCCTTCATTACAGACATGTTCGGATTGCAATATGACCAGTCAAACTTCACTCTTGTGAGTGTCTGACAGTCACCTGTGGTTTACTACAGTTCTTTTCTAGAATAAGTCAAAATGTCCAATCTGCATATTTTCTAACAGTTCCCCTAAAAATAATTCATTGTATTTATACAGCATGAAATGCTTTTAATGAGGTTTCACATTTGATTTTAATATAAAGTCCGGAAGATTAGGTAAATGATTATTATTTTTTATAGCTATGGAAACTAGGACACTGAATATAAATGACTGCCCTAAATTTATAGCCAGTAGTGAACTAGAACAGTACTTGGTACTCATTGATCTAATTGTATTTGTAGCCAGAAATAAATAACAGAATAATAAATCATAATAACAAAATAAATATGATTTTAAATTAAATTAGAATAAAAGAAAAGCAAGGTTTTAAAACAATCATCTTTATTGTTTGAAAGTATTACATATGTCCCCTTTTTCCCCCACTGACCTCTTCTAGTCTTCTCCCACCTCTCGCACCAGAACTTAACCACACCATTGTCTGTGTACATGTGTTGAAAAGCAAGGTTTTAATGCAAGGTTCTCCAACTGTGTCAAATTATTAACTAGAGCATGGTATTAGGTAAAGCAAATGAATGAAAAGGGAAGAGGTCCTGGAAATTTAAAAAGTTACATATACATTTATATTTGTGTACCCACACACCTACTCACATATTTGAAAAGACAAAACATGCAATAGAATCAGTGGGGATAAAGCCAGAAAACAATCTAGACTATAAAACAAAAACAATAGAGGGAAACTAAAGCAAAAAACATAAAGAAAAGGAGACATGGAGGTCCAGAATAACAAGTCTACTATCTGCCTTATGGAAGTTATTAAGACAAAGAATAATTTGAAATGGATAAAATTATTTTAAAAATAAAGAAAATAATTCCTATAGCAGCAGAAGGACAAGTTTTCAGAGAAAAAGGAACCACCGAGATCTTTTCTGACTGAATTAAATGTAGATCTATATACACCGACACCAAATAACTTTCAATATTTAGAATATAAAACATAAAAATAAAATGACAAGAGCTTGCAGGAAAAAAATAAACATAAATAATCAGACTGAAAAACAAACAAAAATTCACTACCAAACACAAAGAGTCAGCTTTATCTCCCAATAATTATTAGCAACACTGGGTTACAGAAAAATATAAAGCAGGCCTTCAACATTTTAATAAAAATAGATTTTAGTCCTGGCCAATGTGGTTCAGTTGGTTGAGTGTTGTCCCATGCACCTAGAGGTCACAGGTTCAATTCCAGTCAGGGCACATGCCCAGGTTGTGGGTTCGATCCCTAGTAGGGGGCATGCAGGAGGCAGCCGATTGATGTTTCTGTCATTGATGCTTTTCTCTCTCCCTCTCCCTTCCTCTTTCTCTAAAATAAATAAAAACATATTAAAAATAAATATATTTTAATCTAGTACCTAACATCTATTCAATTAGCAGTCAAATAGGGCAGAATAAAGGCATGTTTAGGTTTGCCTCCATGAAGATGGGTTGCAGCAAAATAATATAGGAAATTAAAAAAAATACAAGGACATGAAATTTACAAAAGAGAGACCCCACTCAAAAACCGAGAAGCACAGTATTCAGACTAGCAGTGTAGTGCATTTCAAGATGAAACAAGCTCACGGTCAGCTCAGTCACAGACAAATCTGGTGGGTGGTGGCCAGAGTGTGATTTGATAGAATAGTTTCTGGTTGACAACTTGTAAAAACTTACCATAGTCATAATATGGGGATATGAAATGGTAGATGCATTTAAAACTGAGGCTAGTAATACTGTCCATTAAGAAAGAAAAAATATGCATTTTTACAGATATAACTGCAGCACAAATTCTCACTTTTTAGTGAACAGTATTCACATTGTCATACTGTAAATTTTTTTATGTGCAAATTGACTTACCATATAAAGAATTCACAGACGATTTAAAAATGATTATAGAATAAAATGTAAGTGTGTTATCAGTTTTGGCAATGAACAGTCCAACTATAGCCACTAGGAACACGAAGGCGGGAGGAAGCACATGTGGAGTGAAACATGGCCACACTAACGTCCTCATCTGACACAATGAGGAGGCGAGCGATGTCTGTGGAACTGGAAACAGATGGTTAAGTGCTTCTGTTTTTGTTTTTGCTAATGATTTTGCTTTCTAAATTGTAACCAATAAACAGCTAAGAATAGCCATGTAATTATACTGAAAAGTGGGAGAGAAGTGAAATATGTTCTCATTTATCAAAGCAGAAAATGTAAAGGTAATGTTTGAAGT
The DNA here is from genome assembly GCF_000412655.1 of Myotis brandtii. NCBI lineage: Eukaryota > Metazoa > Chordata > Mammalia > Chiroptera > Vespertilionidae > Myotis > Myotis brandtii. The sequence goes on from NW_005354999.1 coordinate 1,110,552, forward strand.
TGATAAATGGCTGTTTCACAAATGAGCTCATCACCAGATGGGGAGAAGCAGTAGGCTTAAAAACCATCAGCTCTCTGACCCAGGGGTGGAAATGAGGAGAAGTGGGGCGGGAGGCTGATTGTCGGTCTTGATTATACTCTTTCATACCTTTTGGCTTTTCACCTCAGTCCTGAAAATTTGTTTGAGAGAGACACTTCCCTCCCTGCACTGCCTCTCCTTCATGGAAACTGCAGGGCAATACTAAATGCACATTGTGTGGACAGGAGGTGAAGGAGGACAATTAGAATTTATTGATCATAGTCATTAACTCAAACATGGAGGTATTAGCTTCCTTTATAACACCAATTAGTTTAAAGAATTTGTTGCCTCATTTCATACCATAGCTATTCCATGGCAAATCTGGTACTCTTAATTCAGAAAAATCTCTGTTATGCTACACTAGCATCTTTTCCTATCAATAAAATATATATCAGTGGCAGGGCTACACAAGAGTACTGTGCAATTGCATATTAGCATAACCAATGGACACAGACACTGGGGTGGTGGGGCTTGTCCTGAGAGGTGGGAGTGGTGGTGGGGGGCATCAATTGGGGGAAAAGGAGACATATGTAATACATTAAACAATGAAAAATAAGAGTACTGTGCACTCAGATTCTAGGTTCTTATTACTCAAAGAGGATCACAAGTAGTGAGAATTGATGGAGTGATTTAGGGAACATTTCAGTGCCTACCAGAAGCCCAAGACATTTTATTTGGAATCTCCTACCTGTAGCATACATAAATAATATGTTAGGTAGCAAATTTTTGAAAATATTTATATAATATGTCCAAGTGAATTTTCTTTTGAAAACAAGTCATTTAACCTAAATTTGGCAATGATTTATCTGGAAGCATTGGGCAAAGTAGGGATTTTTGCCAAATTAGAAACTTTAAATCACACACTTCCTGAAATTTAATGAAATGTTATAAATGCAAAATTAAAAAAAAATTAAAGAAGACATATTTCATAACTTAAACATTTACTTTTGATTATTTTTCTTTTATTTTTGTATTTTGGGGACAATAAATATTTCTCAAGTCTCAAACACTTTCATAGACTAACATTTTACCAAAAAAAAATGTTAAAATGTTCCTGATATACTGTAACAAACTTAAATGTAATTATTAAGATTATCATTTATTAAAGAAAGAATACTGATGCCTACCACTGTGAGTTGTTCATTGAAACAACTCAGACCTAATTTCAAATTTGTGGGCAGAGAGGATGCTCTGGGAAGGCTCCACTGGTGGGTGGTGGAGTCCACCTGGTAACTGTGCAGTAACTTTAAAGAATGTTATCAATTCTGTTTGAATACATAGTAGGTCTATCAAAATGACTACTATGTCTACTGGGCTTGATTCATAAGGTTTTATACAATATTTTTCAAATCACCCTTCATTCTTGCACAACATTAGAAAATAATTATATGAGGTACTCAAAGGTATTTGGTGTTTGTTCCTCATGAGCTTTTGGTAAAAGAAAGAATTTCATAAGTGTTTGTTTTCTACAAAGTGAAGAAATAAAACATCACCACATCTCACTGCTGAAAAATAAAAATATTTGTCACCACCCTTTGCAACAATGTAAGGGACAAAGATTCTGGTTGCCTGCTTCATGGGATTAGGTTGATGTGTGAATGTGGTACAATGAAAAGCCTATAGTAAACAATTAGTCTAAACGTAAAAGGGCTTGAGTTTGCCTTGATGTCAATAATTTCTTGTAAGACCAAGTCTATTACAAAAAGAAAAGTCCAAGCAACGTGTCACTCAACATCAACTACTATACTCTCACATCGATGCTTCTCTCTGTGTGTCTCTCCCCCTCCCTTCCACTCTCTCTAAAAATCAATGGAAAAATATCCTAGTGAGGATTAAAAACAACAACAAAAAAGTAGTCTTTTCTATGCCTTGCCTGAATTACATATTTATTTAAGACAATCTAACTAACAATGCATACAGCATGTGTAGTCAACAGAATAACCACCATCAGGCAATGAAAGAAAGAAGGATGCCTGAACACCCCCCTACCCCTACTGGAATATGATCATGAAGCTTCAACATAAATGACAGTTTCTACATTCTGTTCAATTCTGAATTAGGTTTTTAACATGGAACTTAGGAAGTTTTCCCAAATCAGAATGTAAAAATATTTCCATCATTGCCTGGAAGGAGACAATACATACACCAAACGAAAAGAACATATAAATTAGAGAAAGTACAAATCAGAGAAAATGAGAACATTTGGTGGCTTATACTTTTAAATAAGTGGTGCTGGCCATTTTGCAGTTTTTTTCAGCAAGTGGTTGTTTTTTTTTCTGTAAGAATCAGTAGTTCAAGACTTTCTGAGAAAATCGTAAGCCGAGACTGAAGATGTTAGAGAAAAATAGATGGGACAAGCATAGCATGGTTTTGACCTTTTGGAAAAAGGAAGATGCCTGATCAAAGAAGGTTCTAGAAGCTTCATCTGGTAAATGAAGAGGGACTAAAATTTTTAGAGCAAACATGTGTGTAAAATCAAATGTACACACACACACACACACACACACACAATTTCCTAATTACAGAGTGGAATGTAGTACACAATCAGGTACAAAGGGTACAGAATCAGGTAAGTCACCCTCCAGATTCTCTGACAAATTCACACACGAGTACAGGTGCATACATCATAAGAGAATGATTCCTTACCAAGGGTTAGTTCAGTCTGAGCGTGCTGTGCATTGAAGTCATATGGAAATGCTAACTGATTAATTATGGAAGGGAAACCATGGGCCCTCAGCATTGCTATATTTCATACAATTTTACTAAACCATGAGCTACAATTTCTATAGCTACTAAAACACACTGATGTTCACAAGTGTATGTGAAACTTTTTGATTTATAAATGATTTGCTTTGAAGGACCGGTCTCAGGACGGAGCTGCTTTACTCTGAGAGGTATTTTGTTCAGACATTAAAGGGCAGGTGTTGAATAGGTGAGTCTCCAAGCAGGCGCCTGGACAGCAGCCATACATGATTCATTATCTGCCTTCAGTCAGTGACATTTGGGGTTATAAAAACGTCTCTCTGAAAAGCAGGAGCAACTAGAAACAGGATGAAATGACTCAGTAGCATTCTAGGCAAACATCTTAAAGATGACAAACTTTGTGGAAATATTTAATGTCCTACAAAATATAGATAAATCCACTTCTGTCATTAGGCAAGGGGGAGAATAAATATCAGGCAGTGTCAACACTTCTGTTTGTTTTTTATTTATTTACTAGAGGCCTGGTGCACAGATTCCACCTGGCCTGCACCCTCTCCCAATCCGGGACCCCTTGGGGGATGTCGGACTGCTGGTTTTGGCCTGATCTCCGCAGGCCAGGCCGAGGGACCACACCGGTGTATGGATTCGTGCACTGGGCCTCTAGTATGCATATAAGATCTTTGGTTAATCTCTTCCCACCCTCCCCTTCCCCTCCTCCACTCTGAGATTCATCAGTCTGTTCCATGGTTCCATACCTATGTGTTGGGTAGTGTAAATAATGCTGCAATGAACATAGGGGTGCATATATCCTTTCAAATTAGTATTTTGGGTTTCTTAAGATATATTCCAAGAAATGAAAGTGCTGGGCCATAAGACAGTGCTATTTTTAGGTTTTTAAAGTAACTCCACACTGCTTTCCACAGTGGCAGCACCAATCTGCATTCCCACAAACAGTACACAAGGGTTCCCTTTTCTCCATATCCTCGTCAACATGTTTGTTGATTTATGTATGATTAACATTCTGACAGATGTGAGGTGATATCTCATTGTGATTATAATTTGCATTTCTTTAATGATTTGTGACATTGAACATTTTTTCATATGTCTACTGTCCATCTTTATGTCCTCTTTGGAGAAATGTCTATTTAGGTCCTTTTCCATTTTTAAAGTGGATTATTATCTTGTTTTTTAGTGTTGTTTCATGAGTTCTTTATAAACTTTGGATATTAACCCCTTATCAGATGTGTCCCTGAATGTGTTCTCCCATTTAGCAGGATGTTTTTTCATTTTGTTGATGGTTTTCTTAGCTGTACAAAACCATTTTAGTTTTATGTAGTCCCATTTGTTTATTTTTTCTTTTATTTCCCTTCCCAAGGAGACATAAAAAAATTGCTACAAGAAATGTTCCTGATTTTATGCCTATGTATTCTAGGATTGCTATGGTTTTGAATCTAACAGTTAAGTCTTTAATCCATTTTGAGTTTATTCTTGTATGGTAGAAGAAGGTGATCTAGTTTCATTTTTTTTTGCATGTACATGTCCAATTTTCCCAGCACCATTTATTGAATGGACTATCTTTACCCCATTGTATCTTTTTACCTACTTTGTCAAATATTAATTGATAATATAGGTGTGGGTTTATTTCTGGGCTCTCTATTCTGTTCCATCTCTGATTTTGTGCAATTTACTACCTTCTAGCTGTGCCCTCATTTGGTCGTCCCTTGGTCATTATAGATTGTATTCCAATCTTCTCTCCATAAAAAGATATCAGTCATACAGGAATAGAGCCCAACAATATGATGTTATTTTGCCTTAATTACCACTTTAGAGGCCCTGTTTCCAAATATAGTCACATTCTGAGGTACTTCTATACTCATGAATTTTGAGTGGCACAATTCAGACTATAATAGAAGGCATGCATTGTGCTGATAGCACGTTATTAGTGTCCCTGAATGTAATTCAAATCACCTGAAATTCACACTGTGCATGTTAAAAAGCTAAAGCTTCTCAGATATGTTTTCAGCTGTTTTTAAAAATCTTCATATATTTCTGCATTTCAAACATTTAATATCCTTGACAATTGTCACTCCTAACTGTATATTGAAGAAAGGGGTAAAAAATAAATATACACATTTCATTTGTTTCCAAATTGGTTTCTAGTCACTGACAGCATGGATTGAACAGTCAATGCAACCACAGCATTTTCAAAACATGCCTCACAGATCACAATTCTGTGAAGAATTACATTTTGTGTTAAGGGTTTCACAGCCAAGAGTTTAACAAACACAGAACTTAAAATTTTTTTGAAGAGATTTCATTTCTGCATAATTTATCGAGAATTTTAACATGCTTTAAACCAATTTACATCTCCAAAATGATAAAATATATAACATTATCAAAACTGTATTTATTTATGTATGTATGTATGTATGTATGTATTTTTGTTTTCATAGAATCATATATTTTTCTGAGCAATAATGTTCTTTAGGGATACATATATTTTACAAAACAGAAAAAGACCTATATATCTCATATGTTTATCATGAATGTCTAATCTTCTGCACAGCACAATTATCTATACTAATAAAAGGGTAATATGCTAATTAGACCAGGTTGACCGGACATCTTCTGGTTGTCCGGTCCTCCTTCCAAACAAAGCCATGGTGATGTGGGCCAAGGCAGAGGGGTTTAGGGGCAATCAGGCAGGCATGGGAGCAGTTAGAGGTGATCAGGCTGGCAGGGGAGGGCAGTTAGGAGTAATCAGGCCGGTAGGGGAGGACAGTTAGGGGTGATCAGGCCAGCAGGGGAGCAGTGAGGGGGAGATCAGGCCGGCAGGAAGAGGCAGTTAGGGGTGATCTGGCAGGCAGGAGAGCAGTTAGGGGCATCAGGCCGGCAGGCAGAGGCAGTTAGGGGTGATCAAGTAGGCAGGCAGGTGAGTGGTTAGAAGCCAGCGGTCCTGGATTGTGAGAGGAATGTCTGATTGCTGGCAGTCGGACATCCCCCGAGCAGTCCTGGATTGGAGAGGTGTTCTGGATTGCAGGCCAGGCTGAGGAAACCCACCCATGCACGAATTTTGTGCAACAGGCCTCTAGTATTGATAATAAACAGAACTTCAAAAATTATTTGTGGATGGATGGATAGTTAGGTAAATTAAAAAAAAGTGTAAATCTTTTTAATTTATTATTTTCTTTGAGAGTCTTTTGTAGGTCTGGTAAATTTTGGATAACCAGAAAATGTATTTGATAATCTGTATATTTTAGCATTATATTCTAGTTGGTTTCCTTTGCTAATGGATGATAATTTTATGGTCACATATATATCTACAAACAGTAAAAATAATAAATGATAAATGAGGTAAAGTAATGCAGATCCATTCAGATTTTACTCCATCTTACAGACTGGCAGATTAATCTTCAATGGCAAAAGGCAGACATTAAAGGTTGTAGAAGGCTAGACAGTAATAAAAAATGCATATTTAATCAGATGAATTCCATTCAGGAACCTGCCAAGAACTGCTTTTACTCTTGCATAATATTAATAGAAGGCATACTTGCTATTACAATCAGTTCTAGTAGCCATTAAGAGAATTACTGTGGGGTAAAAAAGAAGTCATATGTGAAAATGTTAGTACATTTGGCAATCATCTGATATAATAAAACCTGACTGGCATTTGCAAGAGCAACATATTTAAGTTTGAAACAAGTGGAAGCATTTTTAAGTACATAATATATTACAAGTTCGTGTTTCTAAAAGCCCTCTACAATAAATACTATTTAAAAAGTGTAACAAAATTTTTCCACATATAGTAAAAAATATAACCCAATGCTACATTAAAATATAATTGCTGTTTGTGGAAACACAATAAAATGTTAATGAATTTATACTCCTTACACTAAATTCTAAAGTAATTGAGAGTTGTAAAAAAGCAGCATTATTTAAAGTATAACGTTAATTAAAAAAAAGTTAAATTATTGTTAACCTATAGGTATACTTTTTCTTAATTACTACTTTACTAATATTTAAATATTATGTACACAAGCATTATAGAAACAAATAAATGCATGCCACATTTTAGTTTGGATCCACAAATTATAAAATGTCCTTATTTTAGTGTCTTAAAATACTTCACGAGGCTCCAGCTTTTGCTATGACTAATAAAGTCTTTCGACTATCAGCAAGACTTAATACTACACAGTTTATAGGTTTTTTTGTGCAGTTTGTCATAAGTGAATAATTTTGTTCATTTCTTTAGACATTTACCTTTAATTTAGAGGATTTGTCACCAGATGGAGGATGTTGCTTTTATTTTGCATGTAAATGAGCTGAGTTACACAATGGTGAAGTTAAAAGGTTATTTACATGACTTTCATGAAAATATTTCTTAAAAAATAAATTTTATTTAAAAAAATCTTAACCCAGCCAGAGTGACTTAGTGGTTGAGTGTTGACCTATGAGCCGAGAGGTCACAGTTGGATTCCCAGTCAGGGCCCATGCCTGGGTTGCAGGCTCGATCCACAATGAGGGACATACAAGAGGCAGTCAATCAACAATTCTCTCTAATCAGTGAAGTTTCTATCTCTCTTTCCCTCTCTGTTCCTCTCTGAAATCAATAAGAAAATATTTTTAAAAATGTTAAACACTAGTGTCCCTCAATGTATCAAATATATGAATATATCAATATAAAAAATTTAGTAAATTTTAGCATATGTAATTTTTGGATTTTTATTGTTTCTTATAATTGACTAGGGGCCTAGTGCATGAATTCATGCACCTTGAAAGGAACTGTGGGCCTCGAGGCTGCCTTGGGCACAGGGGTGGGTATTGGCTCATACTCTGCACACCTGCCCAGCCCCCAGTCCTCAGTCTGCAGGCAGCCCCCTCCAGCCACTGCCACTCCCACATGCTGATGGTGCTGGCTCCGCTCGCACCCACTGACAAGCATGGAGTGATTGGGGCTGGCGCCAGCAATGGGTGCGAGCGTGGCCGGCACCATCAGTGGGTGTGAGCGGTGACTGCTGCCCTGATTGCCCCTCAGGAGCAGGGGGAGGTGGAGAAGCCCTCAAGGGCAATTGGGGCAGCAGCCGCCACTTACACTGCTGACAGCACCCAGTGATCAGGACCAGTGCCGGCAGCAGGTGCAAGCAGGGCCAGCACCAGCAGCGGGTGCGAGCGCCAGGCAGTACTGCAGTGCGCGAGAGCAAAGAATATTCAGCAACCACCAGAGGCTCGCCCCAATGACAGTGACCAGCGCCCCGCCTTGGTTTGACACCCCTGCTCACCTGCTCCACCATCCCACCGCGCCCTCCATGTTCCACGCACGCCCCCTGGTGGTCATTACACGTCATAGTGACCAGTTGTTTGGTTGTTCGGTTGTTCTGCCATTCGGTCTATTTGAATATTAGCCATTTATTATATAGGATTTGTCTTAAAGTATACATTACTATGACTGAGGTTCACATATTTGTAATAGTAACTTAAGGAAAATTTAGTAGTAATATCTATGTCAGATAAAAATAAATAAATGAGAATCCGCAAACAAAGACTGTGTGTCACACCAAGCATCTGTATTTCATTGTGGAGTGTTTCACATCATAAGCAACTTATAGTAAGGTGATCTTAATGGCCTGGGGAATGGAAGCTAGTCACAAAACTCTCAAGGCGCACTGCATCACTGGCTATCGGGCTAAGTGACTATGCCTAACCACTTAAAGAAAACCATCTCTGATGGATTCTTGAGTTAAGATGCATCATGCTCTCTCATCTTTATTACTTGAGCTTCTTGCATCTTTCAGGTACAGAGAAACTATAGCAGAAGTAATGTCTGGTGTTATGATGTAAACATTTTTACTTTAAATGTAGAAAAAGATTCCAACTTAATGATCTTAAAGTTTTTTGGTAATATATTCTATTTTTAGAAATAGTGTTCTTATTTACATGCATTTCTATATGTATGAGTTCAATTAAAATATTCAAAATATATCAATAGTATATTGAAATGAATTTTTTAATCCTCATCTGAGAATATGTTTTTATTGTGTGTGTGTGTATTGTTTTTGTTTTTTTAGAGAGAGAGGGAGAGAGAGAGAAGGAAACATCATTGTGAGAGAGAAACATCCATCAGTTACCTCCTGTCTGTGCCTAGACTGGAGATTAAGCCCGCAATCTTTTGGTGTACAGGATAACACTCCAACCAACCAACCCATGGAATCAGGGTTGAAATGAATTTTCTAAATTTTGAGGTATGATCCCATTGGACCATAATTCTTCACTGGGATGAATGAAATTTATTTAAAAATTGTAGAGTCTTTACATTTTTAAAAATTCATACATACATATATATGAACATTCAAGTACATGTAGTGTCATGGTATTATATATTTTTAATTTCATTATTTACATGCTTTCATTAAAGTATTACTGGTTTGGAGAAATGTGGGAGTGGAGTAGCATATACTTTAAAATTAATAAATAAAAGAGCATTTTGGCGTCCTCTTTCTTTAATGAAACATAATGAATTTTCTTCTAATCATTCCATTTCATGAGAAAATTAATATAAATACTATAGTTATCTGACCAGGGAAACACAGCTGCTTATTCTCACTGCTTCAGATTAATGTTCCATACACACATTCTGTCCATGTTTAATTTATCATAAACCTTCAACTGATTTAAATTAAATTACATTTTCATAAAGTAAATCTGATTGTAATGTTTCATCACAACTTGTAAAAACCACTAATAGTCTCCAGGACAAAGACTAAATGGCTGTATAGATAAGATATACATGTATATTCAGAGAAGGTTTAGAAAGTATCTGCAAAAAGGTCATACATGAAATATCATAGTCTTACCCTGAAATTCTAATTTGGAGATGGAAATGGAATAGCTAATAAATGGAAAACAATGAAAAGGGAGGTACTGGAGAATGTGTATGAAATGACATCAATACTTGGCTTACTTCAAATTTAAGAACAATAACTCTGAAAATAAGATTACATAGCAATTAGATGCTTATTCACAAATATTCATTTTTCAAGATAATAATTTATTCCAATAAGGAATTAGTATCAACAGAGAATATAACCAAAATATGATAAGGAAAAATTAGAGTAATATGTGGTATTATATGGATTATATTTTATATACCAGATGACTCCAAAAATGTATATACACTTTAACAGATGGTAGCGCAATTTCAAAATGAAATGTATTTTAATAAACTCTGCCTTTATAATTATTCAAAGTATGTGTATACATTTTTGGGACACCCTATATTATATTATATATAATTAGCATATTATGAAATATAATTTTAATATATATCAACTAGAGGCCTCATGCATGGATTCGTGTACTGGTGGAGTCCCTTGGTCTGGCCTGTGGGGATCACGCCGAAACTGGCAGTCCAACATCCCCTGAGGGGGTCCCAATTGCGAGAGGGTGCAGGCCAGGCTGAGGGACCCCACAGGTGCACGATTGGGCCGGGGAGGGGCCATGGGAGGGCTCCAGGATGTGTCTGGCCCATCTCGCCCAGTCCCGATCAGCCAGATCTCAGCAGCAAGCTAACCTACTAGTCAGAGCATCTGCCCCTTGGTGGTCAGTATGTGTCATAGCGACCAGTTGAATGGCTGGACACTTAGCATATTAGGCTTTTATATTTTGAGGAAAATAAGAAAATGTTTATATATCTATATTTTGATTGCACATAAACTTATTGATACAAAAATGGTTGTTAGGAAATATATGTAAAAACTTTGCATTATAAAATCTTCACGAATAATTATTTTTCTCTCAGAACTGCTAAGATACAGCTAAGGCTGGGGGCTCACTTCCTGTATTTGGTAATTTGTTGTTATAATGTCAGACTATCGATAAACAGATAATGTGCCTAATCAGGAAAAACTAATCAGGGGAAAATAACCTATGACCACAGAGCTGTTTAATCACAAAAAGCAAATAAAAATTTAATGTATTATGATACTGAGTGTAGAGCATATATTAACTTTATATATTAGTAAGGAGAAACTGGGCACTTGATATGGTTACAAAATTCTGAAGATTACCCTAACTGGTTTGGCTCAGTGGATAGAGCGTCGGCCTGTGGACTGAAGGGTCCCAGGTTCGATTCTGGTCAAGGGCATATACCTTGGTTGCGGGCACATCCCCAGTGGGTGGTGTGCAGGAGGCAGCTGATCGATGTTTCTCTCTCATCGATGTTTCTAACTCTCTATCCCTCTCCCTTCCTCTCTGTAAAAAAATCAATAAAATATATTAAAATAAATTCTGAAGATATTATCTGGTCTTCCACAAAACACTTACAGTTATAAAATATGATATAATAAATGGATATGCACATTTTTGAGTTCCTAACCCAAGTTAACTTTTAATAGGCCTTTAATATTATTTATTTCAACTAATCAACCATGAAAGTCATTATCCTCATTTTAAGGTTGGGGAAACTGAGGCTGAGAGTACTTACACAGTTTACCCAAATCCACACAGTTAAATTCCATAACTATGTATCCAATTCAGTTATCTTTCAACTCATGTTCTTCTTACTATTGTGCTGCAGCATCCTTATGACTATAAAAAGTTATTAAATCTGGCATAATCTGGTAGGAACTATTTAATAATTCCTCCAGTAAGAGAAAGTAATTATCTAGGAAATAAGTTTAAATAATTTCTGATTTAACTGCAGTGCTTATTGTCCTTTCCTCTGATTTTTAGAAATGAAAATAACTCATTTCAAATCTCTTCTAGCTTTAAAATATGGATGGTCTTTGTTCAGAGATGCGATTCCAACTGTGCATGTGTATGCAATTCTTAATGTGTTTTTCCTCGAGGCTGTCTCAAATTTCTTTACATATCCTGGGTATCTGGTGCTATAAACTTCATTATTCATTCTGTTAATTCATGCCAAAATGATTCTTATGTGTGTGTATATTTTGGCCCTGCAGATTTTTAATTAATTTCTTTGCCATCAAGTAGCATTTCAAAAAAGCATCCTGTATGCTTTGTAAGGCTGCAATTTTCCCGTCTGCCAAATGTGTTATTTTCTCCCCTTCTCTCTCTGAGAGGGCAGACTTCCTCTGGAGCCACATAATATCATCGTGTTGATTGGAAAGGAAATTACATACAAATCAAATACTTTATGTTAAGATGAATGCATAACTAATTTTAAATCATAGAAAGTCTATGTGGTGTGACAGGATGTTGAAAAAGCACATAATCCTCATTCCTTTTCCCAAACCAAACCTGGAGAAACTAGAGAAGTAAGAGATCTATATATGGATGAAAATGAATAAGAAAAATATTATTCAAGATCTTGTAGAAGACAGAGGCTCTGTGTTGTAAGCAGGAAACAGTAGCTGAGAGGATGGGGTTCCACTGCTCAGAGAGTCTGATTCCTTTTTATTTCACTATTGCACTGGGTGAATCGTTTCCTATCTGTTCATCAACTGTGACAGAAGGATAGTGTCAAGCACTGTGACAGATCTGAAATTTAACCTACTTACACCGTAGCCTGCCACAGTTTTATGGTTAGGGGCAGAAGACCCAGACTCGGGGCCAGAAATAAAGTCAGTTTATTACACAGCAGTAGCAGTAGCCAGAGCATAATCATTTTCTTGCTTTTTTTCCACTAAGGCCTGATCCACACAGAGCAATGTGACTACGGCTTAGGGACATCACCGGGCCAGGTGAGGCCTGCACAGGCGATGCGCTGCATTAATGGGGAGGGATCCTGAGCTGGGGAAACCTGCATCGAGTGTAGTGGCCCACAAGCACACCTGCCTCTTTCCAGGACAGGAACAGTAACTCTCACCTTTCAAGGCTATAGGCCAACATGGTTTTACTCTAAATGGAGATGCTCTCTCCTTCTCTGAAGGCTGTTTACAGATATACATGGACAGGCCAGTCAGTGCCTCTGCTCACAAGATGTTACAGATGTGAAGGAAGCGCAGAATTGTAGGCCAAATGGTAATAGCAGAAGTTCAGGGTCACAAGGTAATATCACGGTGGAACCAGAGTCCAACATGGGTGAAAAGCAGAGTCCAGTTAATATGAATACAATATCCACTCCTGAGTGGTCCCTTAGCAACGCCTCCCCATCCATAATGAGGTTAGAGCCACTAAATCTGGAAAGAGGAGCTCTAAGAAATATTAAAAAAATAAGAAATATGAAAAGAAAAACAGGTAATTCAACTCAATGGTAAACCAAGTAACAATATTAATATAAAACAAAATAAAATACAACAAAAAACCAACCCCCCCCCCAAAAAAAAACAACTTAAACTTAAAGAGGAATTTTAAGAGGATCATTGAATTGAGAAAATATAATGCTTAATTGACAAATATACACATAACAACAGAACTCTAAATTTAAAAATAAGGGCAGTTAGTGCATATAACTCTTTAAAATTAATAACTCTTCTAGTAATCTCAGGAATCCTATAAAGTAGGTGACTATTATTATCTTCATTCTTTAAAAATAAGAAACTGAAGCATAAGGAATTATGTAGTTTGTTAAAGATTACATAGTTAACAAATACTTTGGCCAGATAATTGCTTTGAAAACTGAAGTAGTAGAATGTTTTAAACCCCTCAGTAAATTACCTATAATAATACATGTGCTCAATAAATGTTAGCTATTATATAATACAACATCAATTTCATGTAGTTCAAGCAGGGCTTTAACACAATAACCATCATTATAGTGAAGATACTTTTATCAGACTTATAAAAATTATATTTTAAAAAAGAAAATCATTTCATGTTTTTTTCTCTTGGAAGAATTAGGTTTAACTTACTTTTTTGATTTATGTAGACTTTTATTTTGATCTTAAGTTACTAGTTGTACTGCTTTTTACATAATGTAAACTTGATTCACCATATCCATTAAATTCTTCCATCACTTCTTTCTCATTCCCATTAAAATAAACACACACTTCACTTACCACACTTAATGCTAAAAGCTGTTGTTAAAAATTGCACCTAAGACTTATACTTCCTAGAAATACTCTTCTGTGAACACAGTCTTATATTCATACTAAAATTAATTTTAGAACATGCCAGCTATTTTAAGTCTTATTGCAACTATATAGGTAGTACCCTAAACAAGGTATTCAATAAATAGAATTTAAAATATAATTTTTATAATGGAAAGAAACTTATAAATTAAAATTAGTTACCCAGAATATGAATTGCTTTTAATAAGTCCATACAACTTATTATAATTTGAGATATAAAAGTCCATTCTCAGCCATTGTATACTTAATTGTGAATTTCTCATTGACTTTTAGCACAACATGGTACTACTAGTATTTGGAAAAATTAAAAAAAGAAAAGCCAAACATGTTTTATCATTAATTATCATAATTTAAAAATTATGTCTATTAAGGAAAAAAACACATGATGACCTCAGTAAATGAAAAAAAATCATTTGACAAAATAAAAAATCCAATACACATTCACTCATGATAAAAATTTTCAGCAAACGAGGAATAAGTGGGAACTTCAACCTGATAAAGGAAATCTACAAAAATCCTACAAGTAACAGTATAACTGAAGGTGAAAGTCCGGAATGCTTTTCCCAAACACGAAGAACAATGGATACTCTTACCACTTACTGTCAACACTGAACAAATTTAGCCAGATAAATGAAGCAAGAAAAAGAAATAAAAGGATCAGAATTGGAAAGGGACAAGGTAAAACTACCTTTATTTGCACACTACACAATCCCATATATAGACAGTTCTGAGGAAACACACACACACACACACACACACACACACACACACACACACCCCTACTGGAACCAATAAAGGAGTTTCCAAGGTCACAAGGATGGGCTCAATGTATAAAATTCATTATATTCCTATACTACTAACAGTGGACAAAATTAAATCAAGAAAACAATTTCATTCATTAAAGTTTCAAAAAAGAAAAATGTTTACAAATAGATTTAACAAAACAAGTACACACTGAAACACAATATATTGCCAAAGGAAACTAAAGCTCTAAATAAATTGAGAGATATTCTATGTCATGGATCAGAAGACAACATTATAAAGATGATAATTCTCTCCAAATTTATGTACAGATCTGATAAAATACCTATCAAAATCTCAGAAGGCTCTTTCTTTTGTTTTCCCCAGAAACAGGCAAGCTGACTCTAAAATTTATATGCAAATACAAAGGACCTAGAATAGCCAAAGGAATGTTGAAAGAAAACTATGTCGGAGGGCTTACATTTCCTGATTTCAAAGTTTACTACAAAGCTAGTACTGGTATAAAGGTAGACATTTTAGACCAATGTACCAGCAATCACTATATCCAATCAGTTTTCCAATAACTTAGAAAATATTCTTTTTAATATTTTATTAAATTAGTTCATTTTATTTTCTCATATTAACCTGATAAAACTGAAGCATATATAGTTTAAAAAAATTTTTAAAAATATTCTTACCAAATTTGAATATCAAGCTGAAGAATGGATCCTTCCATGAATATTACAGGGAGACTCAGACTTGATAAGCCATGAAATAACTTTGCAGCAACAATTTTTAAATGAACAAACATTTATAAAGACTTGTATTTAAATTCTCAAAAAAAATCATTTTAGAAATGACAGAATGAGAGTGACCTGGTTTGAAAGCAATTCATGTGAAAAGTAAATGTATTTTACTTTTCAATATGCCCAACAGCAACAACAGTGTGGGTTATTACTAAGGTATTAATGCAAACTTGTTTAATGGGAACATCCAGGTGAAGAGATGCAAACCACAGAACAGACAAGGCGATGATAGGTAATTACCTCGTGTAAAATGAAGAATGATTTAAGGAATTAAGATATTTAACCAGCAGAAAGTGAAACACTGCTGGTTCAGAGAGGTGAGCACTTTTAAATTCGAAGGGTTACCACATGAATGTGATGAGATTTTTAAAGTTCACAAGAATATAAACTTCCAAGAGGCATCAATGACACAATTAATAACACAAGCCCAAATTGTTTAAACACTTTGAATTCGTAGCAATAAAAAGGTTGTCCTGCCAAGCAGGAAGCTTGTACTGGGAACTTTTGGACCCCCAGTGTGGGACCTTGCATATAAAATGTTTCCGTACGGAGATTAATAATAGTTTAGGGTGTCATTCCAGTGTGTAGATGCTTTGAAAATTGCTTTCTCTTTACAAATGACTAAATAACTAAATGTAGTCTTACTCTTTATTCAATTTAAAATACCGATATATTGCCCTGGCCAGTTTGGCTCGGTGGCTAGAGCGTCGGCCTGTGGACTGAAGAGTCCCAGGTTCGATTCCGGTCAAGGTCATGTACCTTGGTTGCGGGCACATCCCCATTAGGGGGTGTGCAGGAGGCAGCTGATGGATGTTTCTCTCTCATGGATGTTTCTAACTCTCTATCCCTCTCCCTTCCTCTCTGTAAAAAATCAATAAAATATATTTTAAAAAATACCGATAAATTTAAAAAGCAATTCCAAAATTAAAGGTTATAAAGAAATAAAAGAGCATTTAATATAGCCCTTTTGCCCTGAGCACATAAAAAATTCAGCCCTGTTTATATAGAGAAACATAATGCTAGTGAGCACAAATATAGTCTTCTATCTGGCTTTTAGGAATTCTGTCATTTTTTTACAAAGGTGGTCTTTAGGATTTTATCATCTAGTTAAGACTATATAATCTTAACCTCAAAAGAAGATAAACTCAACTTACATTATAACCACCTTGCTTATATGTAGCCATATTAGTCTGATATATACTATATAACCTAGGTCAATGGTGTTAATCCATGTTTTTGTGTTTGTGTCTAAGTGTGTGTGGTAAAAATACACTTTTTTTAAAAAGTTCTTTGTTGGAAATTGGCTACATTAAAACAAACAAACAAATAAACAACAACAAAAAAAGGATAGTTATACCTAGTACCAGATAAGTAAATTGTTTAAATTGGCTCATTAAACTTGTCTTAAGTAAACACCTTCACAACATTGTCAGTATTTCATATAAAAATATTATTTAATAGGGAAACATCCCAGATTTATTACGTCTTCTCAGTGGATATATTACATCTCAGAACTTTCTCACTATTATTAAAAGCAACATACATTTCTCTTGGAGGATTCCAGCCTTTTAGGAAAAGCTGGATTAGTGAAAATCTTTGGTCAAAAGAAATACTCACTTCATTGAAATGTATTATTTGTAAATCCCTTGTTAAGAGCCACTGTACATGTGATACCCCTTATTTTGTAGGTATTTTTGTTCTTATTGCTTTAAAATGAAAATGAACAAGTAATCCATCCATAGGAATGCCTATTTTTGCACTCCCATGGTGCAAAACAGCAGTTTTCCACCATCACAATGTGAAGGAGGAAGCTATTAGTACCGGAAATATGATTACAGCCCATGATAAAAGATAATCTGTGTGCCTTTGGAGATAAATAATAAGAAACTATTAGAGAATCCCTGGTGTAAAGCAATAACTGAGAAAAATTCTTGCCCACTTAATATGATAAGTTACACAATATTCTCTAATTCCTACATATTGCTGATAATAGATACTTTTCCTCTGGAAATAGTCAAACAAAAAGTGTAAATTTAAGCTAAATTACATTTGGAAATAGATGTGATTTACTAATTGAATATAAAGACATTTTTGAGAAATTTGGAAACATCAAAATTATTTACAAGTGAAAAATCATATGGCACTAAATTATTAAACTATCCCTAATCATTTTCTGTATTTTTAATTTATAAGGAGCCAAATAATATCCACTGCAGTTCCACGGTATTTAGAATGTAAGGAAAAGACTCTAGGACATGCAATCAATTCTTTTTGAAAACCTGAAGACATTATACTAAATATTATACTAAAATAATTAAGTTTGTAATTTAAAAAAAAATAAGAGAAATAATTAGACTGTTGAGGATTGCACTCTTTATGTATTTTTCTCAAGTGCCATTAATTTTAACTAACAATGATTTAGAGTCAATGAATTTTAGGACATTTAAATCTTACATTTATGAACTTTTGATGTTTTTCTCAAAAAAGAGAGATAATCTGCCCTGGCCAGTGTTGCTAAGTGGTTAGAAAGTACACCCACATGCACCAAGGGTTGTGGGTCGGATTCCCAGTCAAGGGCACATACCTGGGTTGCAAGTTCCATCCTGGTCCTGGTTGGGGTATGTGCAGGAGGCAACAATCAATGAATCAATGTGTCTCTCTCACAACCATACCTCACACTCCCACCACCCCTTCTCCTCTCTCACTCCCTCCCTCCCTTCCACTCTCTAAAAATCAATGGGAAACAATATCCTTGGTTGAGGATTAACACACACACAAGAGAGGTAGTGTATAATAAACAAAAAGCATTAAGCAATGTGTTCTCAGAATTATTTACGTTTTGTCATAGATTTTCTTTTCAATTGGGAGTGAAGTATGAATAAAGGCCATTATTCCCACTCTAAGATTTGAAGTGGATGTCAGGCACAAAATGTCTAAATATATGGGAAACATAGTTTCAGCAAGATCTATGGATTTACTGCTATTCAGAGCAAGTAATGTAGCCCAGAGCCAAAGCTGGCCACAATACACAGTCCTAACATATTTTTCTGATTTAAAAGGAATGCTGTTTTTGTGGGTTTTCCTGTTGTTGTTTTCTCAATACTAACCTGAAACCTTTTTTTTTCTTGTGGCAATTGAAGGCAGTTGTGTTTAACATAAAGTAATTGAAATATATAACTTTCACAATAAATGAAGTATAACCTGCTACCAGAGAATTCAAGTAAATGGCACAATATAAGTAAGTATTTAATGCTATTCAACATTTGTTCAATTCAATAAACAGTTATAATGATGGGCATCCTTTGTGTGTTCATCATATGCCAGGCAATGTTCCCAGCCACTTTACATACGCAATCTCACATGAACAAAACAGATCTTTTGATTACCTCTGTTATCTCCTTTGCAAAAGGCAGGATGTAGTCTTAGGGAGTGGATATATAGTAATTAAATGATTAAATATGCAAGGAAATGCATCCCTATGTTTATAGCAGCAATATTTACAATAGCTTAGATCTGAAAACAGCCGAAGTGCCTATTACTACATGAGTGGACAAAAAAGCTCTGGTACATTTCCAGAATGAAATACTATACAGCTGTAAAAATAAAGGGTCAATTACCCTTTGATACAGCGTGGATGGATCTGGAGAGTATTATGCTAAGCAAAATAAGCCAGTCAGAGAAAGATAACGTATCACATGATCTCACTCATATGTGGAATCTAATAAACAAAATAAACTGAGGAACAAAATAGATCCAGACACATAGAAGTATGGAACAGATTGTGGAATCTTAGAGGGAAAATGGGGGGTGAGTTAGAAGAGAACAACCAAAGAACTTGTAGGCATATATGCATAACCTATGGACAGAAACAATAGTATATGAAGGCCTAGGGAAGGGGGGAGGGGACAATGGGAGAAGAAGGGGACATTTGTAATGCTTTCAACAATAAAGATGTTTTTGAAATGTAAGACAGACCAATATTAATTCCCTCTCTCCCCCTCCCCCCCCAAAAAAAGATTTTGTGAAATGCATATAAATAGGCAAGGACCAAGGACTAACTAATATGTAAAAATAGCTAGGGAACTTCCTCAAGAAAGAAATTATCTTTTCATTGTTTTTCACAGGTATCATTAAAAGCTACGTCTAATCTTGAAATCAGGTCGTGTGAGTCCTCCAACTTTTCATTAATTTTTAAAATGGTTTCAGCTGTTCTAGCTGCTTTTTTCAGATATTTTAGAAACAACTTACCAACTTCCACCAAGAAAACAAAAGCAAACACACACAAAAAAACCTGGGGGAATGTGATTGTTATTTTGTGGAATCTCTTGAACAATGTGAGAGAGAAGTATCAGTTTAGCAATATGGGATATTCAGGCCCTTTAGCATGGCATGCATTTTCATTTATTTGTCTTTGATTTCACTCATGATGTTTTGTTCTTTTCATTTAATGCACTAATCAAGATAATGTTAACTTCATAAAGTGGGTTGAAGTGTGTTCCTTCCTCTTCCATTATCTGGACAATGTTAGGTAGAATTTATTCCTTAAATGTTTGTTAGAATTTGCTAGTGAGATCATCTGGCCCTGCAGTGTTCTTTGAAGGAAAGTTTTCGATTATAAATGAAATTACCTTACAATATATAAAAAAAGGAATGTACTAGGTGGCCATCCTTTCCTCACATGCTCTGAAACAGTCCCTATGGCCTCTCTTCAGTGGAGGGGTCTTGTTTCTGTTTAGAATGCAGTTGACTGGATTGCCTTTCTACTACAGCTGTCTGGTGAGCTAAAGAAAAATTATAAAATTTTAGATCATCAGGATTTTTCTCTAAGTTCAAGTGGCAATATTAAGATGGAATTAACTTTCGCTTGGGTCTTTCTATAATCTAAATAGTCCTATTTTCTCATGCGAGTCTAAGAGGCTATCTTCTTCAGCATTTTTTATCCAAGTGTATTTAAGAAAGTACATGCTTTGCTAGAAGGCATTAGTAATTAGACAAAAAGAACAACACCCGATCAAGTAAGAAAATGGTCTAGACATGATTCCCTGTTTCATTCAGGTTGAAAACATTTTAAATTATAGACTAAGTATTCTCTGACTCTTTCAACCCAGTCTCAATGTATCATTCTGTTAATTAGGAAAATTAAATATATTTCTATCAATAAGCACCTCTACTGTGCTCTTTGATTTCTCAAGAATAATTCTATAAAGGCATCTCCATTTTCTTTAATATCTCAATTTCTTTTTGGATGGATTTGGATAGTTTTATGCTTTTTGAAATATATATAAAGGTTTATCATTAATATGACAAATCTGATTTTTCACTTTATAAACAGATTAATAAAATGTTTTTATGTTAATTTGCTATTATATTTATATAAGTACTAGAGGCCCAGTGCACGAAATTTGTGCAGGGGGGGAGGGTGTCTCAGTTTATAGATCAGCAGTTCTCAACCTGTGGGTCATGACCCCTTTGGCGGTCGAACGACCGTTTCACAGGGGTCGCCTAAGACCATCCTGCATATCAGATATTTACATTAGGATTCATAACAGTAGCAACATTACAGTTATGAAGTAGCAATGAAAATAATTTTATGGTTGGGTCACAACATGAGGAACTGTATTTAAAGGGCCAGAAGGTTGAGAACCACTGGTCTAGAATAACAGAATTTTCTCAGGTGCCTGGACACAGATCAGATGGTATCCTCCTGCATATATATTTACATTAGGATTCATAACAGTAGCAACATTACAGTTATGAAGTAGCAATGAAAATAATTTTATGGTTGGGTCACAACATGAGGAACTGTATTTAAAGGGCCAGAAGGTTGAGAACCACTGTTATAGATATTAAGATTCTTCCTCTCAACAGTTTAAACTTCTACTAAATATTATTTATAATGTCCAAAAAGGTCTTGTCTATTTTATTTTCAGAATTCATGAAACCATGAATGCTTATAATGTCAACAATGTCATCGGCATATTGTTGGAGACAGTCGAGGACAATATTTAAGTAGAAGTTATCTCAGGAAACCAAACATATCCTTTATATATTTTTTAAACATCTGAGGCAATTTTTTATGTTGGGTCTTAAACTATTCATGAAGGGCCAAAAGGGAATAGCCAATGTGAAACTCAGCCTTCATCTTCCATTTATCTGTGTAGAAACTTTCACTGTTCCCTTGCTGGCAAACTATTTCTTAAATAATTTGTTAGTTATCTTGCATGTTGCTCTATTTTAGCTTTAGTGAGCCAGCATTTGTGGATTTTAAACACTGCTTATCCTTTGTAGGCTCTTTTTATCATCACCAGAGGGACTGCATGATACAATATCAATATTCTTGCAAAGAAGGCAGCTCTTTATTGAAACCTTTTAGATGTCTTCAAAAAAGTGCATTGCTATGTTAACTCCATCAACTTGAACATAGTGTGACATTTTATTATAAGTTGTATTAAGGTTTTTCTGTTGTCATGTTGTCTGGATCTAATAAAGCAAAATAGTTAAAGAGATTATTCATTACATCCTAAAGCAGGTACTCCAGCTAATTATAGTACTCCTCAGTTTTCTGAATTTTGCTTTTTTTTTCCTGAAAGTTTAAGCCACAGTGTAAGAAAAATATAACAAGCATTCATGTGTTCCAATCCCATCATTAACAATATTTTGTCACTTTATTTTTTTGAAATATGATAGTTCATACATCTAATTATGAATATCACCATATAAACATCCTAAAAGTGAACCCAAAAATAAATAAATAAATACCCCTGGCCAGTGTGGCTCAGTTGGTTAGGTATCTTCCCAGGTAATCAAAGGTTGCTGGTTCCATTCCTGGTAAAAGCACATGCCTGGGTTGTGGGCTTGATCCCCATTAGGGGGCTTGCAGGAGGCAGTCAATGTTTCACTCTCACATGGATGTTTCTCTCTCTCTCTCCCTTCCTCTCTCTATAAATCAACAAAACATTTTTTAAAAGGTTGAAGAATTCATAATTGATCTAATCTAAATTAAAACAATTATAAATGTTCTGATCAATACTTTAGCAAAGACCAGAAAATAATATATTTTTTCAGATAATTGGTAACATTGCTTAATGCCTATATTTTTCTCATTAGCTCATTGTCCTTCACATAACTGAAATTGGTATATTGCAATGCTGCAAGTAAAATATAGTAGCTTAATGCTGTAGAGTTTATCTTTATTTTTGTAGTGTATCTTTTATATTTTATTTATGTAGATATGTTTATCTTTATTGTTGAGGGTAATACAGATCTCCCCCATTTTTCCCCTGTTGCCACCCTCTATCTAGTCCCTGCCCCACTCCAGGCTTTCATCACACTATTGTCTGTGTCCATGGATTATGAAAATATGCATATAAATTCTTTAGTTATTCTCAGTCCATGCTCCCATCCCCCTTCCCTCTGAGATACATCAGTTTGTGCCATGCTTCCATGCTTCTGGGTCAAGCCAGTTAAAGACAGACAAGTACCACATGATTGCACTTATAAGTGGAATCTAATGAACAAACTAAACCAGATGCTAGTAATATTTTTTTAATTTATATTTTAATCACTTTAGTGTATATTCTTGATTGTATGATAATATGCAAGGCAACTCTTAGATTATTAATTACCTAACAGAATATTTTAGGCTTTATTATGTTGAATATGTAAATGTACTTATGAAATATAACAATGGAATGATATAAAAAGAAAATTTATTCTAAGTTGAATTTTCCAGTAAGTATACACTAAAAATTTCAACCCAGTTATATGTTCGTAAAATTTGGTTAAATTATAAAATATATTAAATCAAATGAATCTGTTAATAGTAGGTAAATGGTACCTTGTGAGTAAGCAATTAGAGAATTTGACTTATACACAAAAGCTAATCTCACTGGACATAAATAGATCACATCAAAAGCAGAAAGAAGGGGAAATATCAAGTATTCACTTACATCAAATGAAAGATGGAAATGTCATCTTTACTGTAAAATTCTTTGTAATATGATGGAGGAAGCAAGAAAATTGTTTCTTTTTCAAGCTAGGCACTTTTCATTGACCAGCTCATACAACATTTGGGAGGAGCTAAAGCAATGATAGAGGTTGATTATTTTTACACAGTCAGATATCTAGAATATGGAAATTGTCAAAAAAATGGACTAAATTTCCTTCTGCAGGCTAATGACATAAACTAAAGGTTTCTGAAAAACTCAATATTTCAGAGTTTCTAGTAACTTAAAGAATTATCTGCTTTAATATAAGACACTTGAACACACTAAATTTGAAATCCTCAGGAAAAATAGCAGTGGTATTCTCTTTAAGAATATGCAGACTTTTATACTTGAAAGGTTGCCCTGAAGTAAGAAATAGTGAGATTATGCTCATACCCATTGGTCAACTTCCCTCACCTGGTTTTGGATTTTGGAGAAAGCTGACCAATTCTAGAAGAAATTAGGACAGAACATTAGAGAACAGTCTTAGATTTTCTGATTATGAATCATGTTTACTGTATTGTTTTACAGCTTGAAATTATAATTCTTAGGATTATATTAATTAAATATATATTTATTATATTAACATATTTCTTATTAAGTATAAGCATATAAATATTATATATTTATTATGTGAAAATATGTATTAACCAATATGATCATGTCAATTATAAATATTATAATTAATAAACATCCTTGAATAACTCAGTTTTAAGAAAGACTGATAAACAGAAATTGCTCTACATGCAACAAAACAAAAACAAAAAAAGCAATATCAATAAAGTTTTGATGATTCATATGTGCTGCACATAGTGATTCAGTGGTTTCTAGTTAGGCAGCAAAACTTGGGAAATATTTGTCCCATCTGTATTCTGTGAACATTTTCATGAAACTGTTGAAATCAAAGCTGGGAGCCATCTGGTGTGCAACCAGAATCAAATCACAATCAAGTTTCCTACGAATTACACACCATAGTTCTTAAAATTTATTCAGACTATTGGGCAGCAGTGTTCTTATGGAACCATTACATATTGTGGATAGAAACCAAAACTTCAATGTTCAAGCAATACTTTATAACTACCACTCTAACGTCAGTACCCATTCCTTTGATTATTGACATTTGACATTTAATTTTACATATATGTACTTCCGTTGTTTATTTGGCTTATAATTTCCATTTGCAAGTTACAAACTGCTGGAATACAGAGTAAAGTTTTGATCAATTAACCACTCAAATGATTGCAGCACAGATGTACTCTTATTGACTCGGAAAAAGAGTCAGAGAACTTGTATTTGTATTTGAGGAAAAGGGGAAAATATTGAAACACCACATGCTATTTCCTTTCTGTCAGTGTTTGCAGCATCCTGAATTAGCTGGCCTGAAAGCAGAGGGAATTCTTTCTGTTACAGAATGATGTTTTGAAATGCTTTCAGACATAAAATGCAACATAGAGAAACAGTCAATAAAAATCCTCTGCTGGGTGGACTTGGAAAGCACTCCAATTTGAACTGCGTGGTGAGCTGCCATGTGCTTTGAGAGTTCCTTCCTGAAACAAGCACTTGACTTCAAAAACAGCCAAATGATCAAAAGTAACCCATCACTTGAACTCTGTGTAAGTCTAATTGAATATGGCTACACTTCCTGCTCAAGCTCTGGTGCAGAGCTTACAATAGGAGATGCTTGGGCCAGTGAGCACGAAAAGGATTCTGGGAGCCAGCATGCTGGCCAGTGTTTGAGGAGGGCATATGCCTAGTTCGCAATGGAATCCCTTCTAGTATGCTATTTCTTCCCTTTGTCATTCTCTTGGTTCCAAGTCCAACATCTTATTCTTTCCATACTATTATATAGGTCATTACTTATCATTTCTTGTTAGCCATTTCCTTTTAAAGGGTAGAGTAAAATATATCTTCTATATTTACCAACAGCCTGGGCACAATTAGACTTTTTAAAAAATATATATTTTCATTGATTTCAGAGAGGGAGAGACAGAAACATCAATGATGAGAGAGAATTATCGATGGGCTGCCTCCTATATCCCCTTACTAGGGATGGAGCCTGCAACCTGACCAGGAATTGAACCGTGACCTCCTGATTCATAGGTTGATGCTCAACCACTGAGCAACACCAGCCAGGCTAGACATTATTTTTGAGACTCACAAAATGCTATGAGTTAAGAGGCCAAAAGTTTATCAAGTTTTCTTTATTTTTATTGTTGACACTATTACAGATGTCCCCCATTTCCCCGTCCTTTGCTCACCTTTACCCAGTCCCTGCCCCTTTCTCTCTGGCCATCACCACAGTTTTCTGTGTTTGTGGTTAATTCAAGCAATCATATCAGAATTAAAAATATAAACTGTAAGTATCTAAAACACAGGCCTTGACATTGAGGAGATTATAATTTGACTGTAGAAATGAGACATATTTTTCAAAGTCAGTCAGAAAGATAGTATAAATAATCAATATTGTAGGGCTGTTATTTTTCTAGCATCCTTATCAGTAAAATATTGAATCTATTCAGCCTGCTTCTATACTATATATCCACTTCTAAATCATGCATATGTGTATGTACTTCTGTCAATCTGTATAGTACACATTAAGAAGATATAAATTGCTTCCTTTAGTTAAAATATAAAATAAGTGAAATTTTAAATTTGTATTACAATGGATTGTTTTATCCACCCTGGACTATGTGTAACCCACAGAGAGACTACTGATAATATACACAATTAGAGAAAAGCCATTCAACAGTTGTTTTGTCAGAGAAAGCTTCAGGGAAAAAGCAAGAACTTTAAAGTTATCTGTAGACACAGGGACAACACTAAGAAGATATCTATTCACTTGCTCTGTGTTTTTTTTTAATTACAGGTAGAATTTCCTTTTATTTATTTACTTTTAATATATTTTTTAATTGTTGTTAGTATTACAGAATTGTTCATGTCCATGGGCTATATGTATAAGTATGTAAATTCTTCGTACTGGCATTCTAACCATTGGGGAAACATTGAAAAAAATACATATATATATATATATCTTCCTCTCCAAACAAGCAACATAGAACTGTTCTATATTAGCAAAACACAGAATGTTAAAATTCTCAATACATTCAAATTTTGTAGAGATTTTTGGGGTCAGAAGAGGTTTCCAATACTCATTGTGTTTCCCAACAGCACTTTACAGGGGTAATCTGTACACAGTATGCTCAGAATAAATATGTGGACTGATTTGGAATATAAACATAATCTACTTTCAATTTTCTAAATCCTGATTTAACTAACAGGTTATGTTTGGTACTATTTGCTCAGCACTGCTCACTGAGAATAATAATTAAGCAACACCAAAATAGTTTCAACAAATTGGATTCTCTCACTCTATTAGGGAAAAGTTATAAAAGATGTATGAGCTCACCATTAGCTTGCAATTCATTGCAAAATTTCTGTCAAAAACATTTCTAGACTGTCAATTCTATTTAGGAAATTATATGATATTTGGTATAACTTGAGAAATTGATTCCTAAAAATTATGTTATCTGATTATGCATTGATACAATTATTTCAATGGAAAGGGAAACAGTGACAGTCAAGAGGGGCTGCCCAGTTTCTGGTACAGCACAATGGTTTTCCAGTTACCAATTTATTAGTAAAAAATACATGGGCAGAACTGTCAAAAATACACCGATGATCACTGAAAAGCTTTGAAAGAGTGAGCAAGCTTGCTGTTCATCATCAAATTTAGGACAGTTCTTCCCACTATCTCCAGCAGTATCATTGGCTCAGTGATTCTTATATATTTATAAACTACCCTCCATTGTCTGAGAAATACAGTGCAATATTTTTTAAGTTAGAAGCACACATTCACAAAGTAAAAATAAATTACAGCTGAGCTCACATTAACCAATGATATACAAAATATGATTCAAGAGCTAAATGGCCACTTCCAGATTCAAAACAAATGTATTCTTGTCTGGAGCAGCAGATTTTTATTGATAAGACAAGATTAGAGCTAGCTTCAATTGCTCTGACATTGCAACCAACATTTTTCTGTGTAGTGTAAACATGGAAAATTAAATGCCTCTTAAGAAATCAGGCCGGTTACTCCGAATATGCTTTTCAAAATTTCTTGCTTCAAGAGAAACACCTTTACTTAATATTTTAAGTACATAGGAAAAAACAGAAATGTGATCCTTACTCTCTTAAGTCACTATTGCTACTCTTATTTAACTTTCCTTCAGGACTTTAACAAGGCTTGATTATGTGTCTTCTATGTGCCAGGAATATATTACATCAGAATCACTTGAAGGGCTTATTAAGACATAGATTGTTGCATCCCTACTTCCAGAGTTTCTGATAGAGTATGGGTGGAGAGGTGAAAATTTGCATTTCTAATCCTAATAATTTCCTAGGAGATGCTGATCCTGCTGGTCTAGAGAACCTTCTAGAAGTAGGAGCTGCAGAGGTAAGTTGGCCAAAGTAACTTTCCTTATCAAGTTTACATTCTAAAGGAAAAGAATTGTGAACAGATTAGAAGAAAGAGTACCTTGCTCATTATTGTGTCAATGACAGTGAACTGAATTGAACTGGCATACCTACTAAAGCAGTATCTCTCTTGGACATTCTACCTGTTCATGGTAGATTCCTATGGCTACTAAGCTAATACAACTTCCTATGGCTGCTAACCAAATATAAAGTACTAAATCATCTGGAAGCCACATCTGGGCAGCTTCAAGGTTAAAAAATCAATCAGATGCATTGATTTCTCGTTCTGCCCCTATAATGGGCAAATGATATCATACAGAAGATTCTTTTAAAGTTTTTAAAATTTAGTTTCTCCCCTCTATCGTTTTCCAGCTCACCCATGCAGATGGCAGGTCCTCCACTCAGGGGTCAGCAGGAACTTCACTGCGCTCACCAGGAACCGTGGCCTCCATACCACTGTCCCCGAGCTCAGGTCTGACCTCTGGCAAGGAGCAAACCTGTGTTCACAGGGGTGGGAGCAGACGTCTAAACCAGATGAGTGGCACAGCTGGGAAGACGGAGGAGGCTGTGGACACAGACCCTTAGAGAGTACACGAGCCAGCTGGACACTCCTATTGCTCCAGCTTTACTGTTCTATGTGTCTGGGGTGAATCTAGGCTGTCTCTCCATTTATAACTGAGGTCCCAGTATGCCTTGGATCCAAACTTGTCTAAGAAATAACCATACACCGGGGTCTCAGAATTATCCTTTCCTACAACTGGGGGAAAATCTGAGAGGAAATTTGAAAAGTTGAATTTGAATTTCCTTTTTAGATTAAAAAGACTAAAAAAAATTAATTTTCTGAAAAGGTGCCATAGCTAAGATTACTATCGTTCCTTCTATGGTGAGTAGTTCCAAACATGAAGTCTTTTCAGTAATCTATTCACATACAGGGTAGGGGTGCAGGCATTGTCTGCCAGACCTGCCAACCACAGTCCTTCAGGGAGTTGTTGCAGATGCTTAGGCTTCAGCCCATTTTACCAAATGAGAGCGATCTGCATCATCCCATTTTGTTGGAACAATATTCTTCCTGTACATTTTTCTTGGAAATGACATTACCTGTAACCTACAGTTAATAAATACAACAATTCTTTTAGCCAGCATATTGTGATTGTAGCCTTCAGAATGCTGGGCTCATCACATAACTAAGTAGCACATGGGATATGCATGTTTATAAAGACTCCTGTAGTACCTAGCACAGCACCCGTGTATGGAAAACACTTGATAGATTTCTTCAATGGATCGTTCTTCCATTACACACACTGGCCACTTCCGAGTCACGGCAATGCTGAATAGATAGTACCGAACACCTGTGAGACAAAGTCTGGAAGGGTCAAGTATGAACATTCTGCTCAGAATTTGGGAGGTTCTCTACTTTAACAGATACCTTATGAAAAAATTTTGCTATGAATTTGATCAGGTTCCTTGCTCTGTCTACATTCTTCATGCTTCTATCTAAATATGCAACCTTGGGTCTCTGTCAAATGCTCTTTCATTTAACCCATCCTAATTTCCTCTAAACTGACACAGAAAGGCATCTTTTTATGGCATTTATTTGTCTTTACTTCCTACCACAGTTTATAGGTACAGATTACATGGCCTGTGAATTCTTGGAGGAGAAAATGTCTACACCTTTCTCAAAACTATATCTGCCAATATTACCTTGTGTTCAAAATATAAAAAAAACCACAAAAACACCAATATATTTAAACTCCCTGCAAATACTTTGTATTAATATGAAGTACAATATATGTGACATGGATAGTCATCTACATAAATTGATAAAAGAATAATTCAGACATTTTATAGAAGACAGGATTACCAGCAGAGATATTGCATGAATAAAAAGTTAATAATTTATTTTAAATAAAACAAGTATGAAATATATAAGTACATTGTTTTCTTCTTGCTCACTGGTAGCTTCTTCTTATTGTGAACATTAATTAATTTATGTATATATGTTATCATATATACATAAATATATAAACTACAGATATACGCAGATTGTATACAGATATGAAAATAACTAACAAAATAACTAACAATAACTAACATTTCTAACAGAGATGTATCTTAACCACATTTCTGTGGGAGCAAATACTTTCTATGAAGACAATTTGAGCCTAAAATTACACAAATGTATTTACCCTTTGTTAGTGAACAATTACAAAGAAAACAGACTGGTCTAGAAGAATTCATTAAATATTTGACAAACAATACATACAACATATGATAAATAGTGACTACTGTTAGTGCTATAACTTTTTAATATCCTTAATCACTTATATATACTAGTAATATAGGCTTTCTTCTAAAAAATGATGCCTCTTAGAATGAAATGAAATGCAATTGTTGCCTTTGAATTGGGTACTTTACTCATTGTTCCTTGGGAACACAGTAAAGATATAATTTTTCTTTGTAAAGAAAGATCAGAAGGGAAATGATGTTAGTGTAATTAGTACCCAGGGGGTTTCTGGTGCTAAATAGGACACATCTTCAGAAACAGGGCACCAAATGTGAGAATGAAACTTTCAAAAGACACTCTAGTAAAAATCTATACAGCTAACAATACCAGAAGTATTTCATTTTTTATAAGTAACCTGCCAACAAGGAGCATTAGAAATGTATTAGTGTCAAGAACAAAGTGCTGAGTAGTATCAAGAAGAGCAAGCACAATTTATTTAAACTAAGCAAGGTAGATGGAATTTCTCTTACAAAAATGCCAGTGAAATATAAGGGATTCTAATAAAACTTCAATCCATTCAACTAGGTAGCAATGTGTGACAGACTTGAGTGTTCTCATAAGTCAGGTATAGTAGGTGGCCTATCACCTAAGAAATGGTGAGTCATATAGAGAAAACCTATTGGCAGTGAATCTCTAGGGTCCTCCATGGGAGATTATGCTATGAAAGACTCACATTGAGGCCCAGTTGGCTATGATGCTGTTGTTTAAATTAAAAGAGTTTTTTTGTTATATAATGCCAATCACTTATTTCCTATGGTGATGGTATTTTAAAGTATAATCTGTCAGGCAAAGTTTCTATGGCTAAATTAGTTTAGCCATAGAAATAGTTTTGTTTTGTTTTTCAAACTACTACTAGAGAAAAACATGGAATACAGGTTTACAAGGTGGAGGGATCCTTGTATATATGGGGTTGGTGATTATCAACTAATCCTTTCCAGGGACAATAAAGTCTGGAACAAAATTATTATTTAGGGAACATTACAGATAATTAATTTAATTAAAGGGTTTCAACTGTAAATTATGGGTTTTGGTTCCCTGGAAGGGGTGGGGGAGACACAGAGATAAACTATTTTGGAGGCTATTAATGGGGCACAACTGCATTTCCCATGTAGTAGAAATAATTTCTAGAAGAAAAAAAGGCTGTAAATAGGCAACAAAATTATTATTGAAGTCTAAATGCTGCAAACAGAAAGACTAATAAGTCTTCTTAAAATGTATAAAATCCCTGATAGGAGTGCAAGCCACCTATGACCAACCTGGTATATACAACAGAAGCTCATTCAATACAGAACAAGGAAGATAGAAGATGAACACCTGCAAAGAGGTACTTCCTACTGTGCCACACATCACTAAGGCTTTCAATGAGCACATGCTAGGACGAAGCTGAGCTTGTCAGAGACTTCCATTACATCCCTCAACACGCACACACACACACAAGTAAAGAAAAATATAGCTCCATGTTTAAATTAATCGCATTATAAACCTCAGAATTATTGTATGTGTGGGTTTGGCACTTCTCAATTAATCCTTTCTAGGGACAATAAAGTCTAGAATAAAGTTATTATTTAAAGGATCATTACAGATAAATATTTCAATGGGAAGGTCTCAAGTGGCAATGATGGGTTTTGGTTCCCTGGGCAGGTAGCTGGAGTAATCAGTCCCCCTTACCCTGAAAATGGAATAACCAGCAGAATCATCTAAAGTCATGGCTCTGACTCAAATTCCTCGAGGAACCTGTCTCCATTTAGACCTTTAGAGAAATGCATGAGGCTACATTTGGGGTTGCTTTTCAATGAGTCCCACAGAGCATAATCACTGAAGGGTGAATAATAACATGGAATACTTGGGTAAGAGAATTTCCTGAAGATTACTCCATCAAGGAATAAAGGAGTAGTCTTTCCCTCAGTTGGTTCAGATGAAAGAAATAAATCCATCTTTCTCCTCTCTCCTCTCCCCACTCTCTCCTCTCCTTCTCTCCCTCTCCCTGCCCTCAACCCCCGTGTTCTCCATATCTTTCTCAACACCCTTTAGGAGCAACACTAAAAACATTTTCACCTAGATATACTTCAAGAAAAGCTAATCCTACTTCATTGAATTCAACTTTAAAATTTTAGTCAGCACTTTTTAAATGGCAGAACCCCACTTCAATAGATGTTTTAAAATTATGCCTAAATGACCTCGAGCAGTAAGTTTGTTTAAGGTTAAACGAAGGATCCCGCACATTTTCTTTGTAGTGCGGGATCCTCATTGCCTTCCCTGTGCTATTTAGGCGGTGGCTCTCTCCACTTGCTGCCCTAATGTGTGGCACTTCCCAGCAGCACTGACCTCTGAACCCAGGCTTGTCATCTACAGTATACTGTAGATTCTGAGAAGCTGTTGTAAACCTCTTTCTGCAGGAGAGAAGCCCATCTCCTTTGTGCCGACTTTCCTGATTAGAAATTTTCATTGTAATAAGTACTGCAATAAAAACTTCAGGAAAGGCAGCACGAATGAGTGTTTTGGCAGCAGCTACAAACCTTTTCAACACTTACCTGGTATGGGATTCCCTTTCACACTCTGCCTTTTGTTTGTTCAGATTATAAGAATTTGCTTTTACATCTGTGGATTCATTAGCTCCGCTTTAGTAATTCCCAGATGATATTCTGTTGCCTTTGGCCCCTCCAGACATTTACATTGTATGCCCTAGCTAGCCCGGATGAGGGCATTTGCTCAAAATATTGTGCTTAATCAGATTAAGTTTTCTCCTTGGTTCTGTTAGCCGTGTTTTTTAATGCGGCGACTTAAACTCTGAAAATGTGTATAACTTCAGGAATTGCATGCAGCAAGTAGGTTGGAACTGGGTCAGGCTCCCTCAGAAGCCAAAAATAGAAGCTTAAAAAATGAGTACAATGATTAAATTTAGAAAAAGCAGGGGGAGGTAGACTTCCTACTGGATGCACATGATCTGTCTTTCGTGGGCCGGGGGATTTGAAGGTAACAAAGTTAGGAGTCTTAGAAATTTTTTTTAAAAAAGGGAGGCAGTAAAACTATGGAAACTACTTTAATGTAGCAAATTAAATTGGAAAACAATATAAATAGGATACACCTGTCAAGTTCATGGGCTGT
Organism: Myotis brandtii; assembly: GCF_000412655.1. Lineage (NCBI taxonomy): Eukaryota > Metazoa > Chordata > Mammalia > Chiroptera > Vespertilionidae > Myotis > Myotis brandtii. Next base: position 1,143,754 of record NW_005354999.1, read on the forward strand.
TATACAAGTAATATGATATTTGGAGGGTTAAAAGAAAATTGCCTATTTGTTTATCAAAAAGTTGGGGTATTAACTTTCACTTGTACTATAAAATAACATATACTTTAAAATTTAAAATTATTTTTAATATTACATTTTATAATTTTTTCATACATAAAAATTGGTCAATGCCCTAGCTGGTTTGAATGTGGGTCTGTGGATTGAAGGGTCTGGGTTTGATTCCAGTTAAAGGCAGGTACCTTGGTTGCAAGATCCTCCCTAGCCCGGGCCCGGGCCCTGGTGAGGGCTCATGCAGGAGGCAACCAATTGATGTGTTTCTCTCACATCGATGTTTCTCTCTGTCTTTCCCTCTTTCTTCCACTCTCTCTAAAAATCAATAGAAAAATATCCTCGAGTGAGGATTAAAAAAATAAAATAAAATTGGTCAAATCACTTAATATTCCAGAGTAGACATTATGAGTCTGTAAAATGCTTACATAAATAATACCTGAATAAATTTTTACTTATTAGGGGTGATGCTGAGTTCCTCATATCTAGCAAGTAAAGCAAGTGAAAATGAGTGTTAAACCAGATCTTTATTATTTTTTTCTTTTTCTTTTAAGAACTTTCAATAGCCATCTCCCATCTACCACAGGACTTGTCACATTTACCCAATGGGCCCATTTATATTATCATTTACAGTTTGTGACCACAAATAGTATAATGTTTGCATAATTAGTATTATTTCATTTTAGCATGTTCCTGTGGTTAAGAATCATACACCCAGCTTACATTTCTTTTACAATTACTTCGTTATGTAGCATTAGTCAATTTATAAAACATTATCCGGGCTTTATTTCCTATAATTAAAAATAAACATAAGTGTAGTATTTTATTTCCTACCTCATAAGACTTCAAAGTAGTAAATTATAAAATGCAGTAGCTTTATGTCTAAATAACTATAAACATTATTGTTTAATTATTAAAATCCTTCTTAAGATTTCCTCTTATTGACTAAGCATGAGATCAGTTATTTCTTTTTCTCTTATTATAATTACTACTAGAGGCCGAGTGCATGAAAATTCGTGCACTGGTGGTGGGGGGGTGTCCCTCAGCCCAGCCTGCCCCCTCTCACAGTCTGGGAGCCCTCAGGGGATGTCCTACTAACAGCTTAGGCCTTCTCCCCATGGCCCTCACTTCTTAGCGCTGGCCCCGTCCCCCGCCCACTGGGGGGAGATCTGGGGCCAGGCCAGCTGGGGGAGGGGCTGTGGGAGGTTGAGGCACAGCAGGTTGCACTCCTTCCAGCCTCTGTGGAAACGTGCTGCAGGGACCGGGCCATGCCACAGCATCTGTGGCTGCCTCTGCAGAAGGGGCAGCACTGGGACCGGGACCCAGCAGCCCCCTCTCCCGCTGCCTCTGTGGAAGGAGCTGGCGCCCCGGATCTGCCCGCTGAGGCCTCTCCCGTGCTGTTGTCTCTCCTGCAGTGAAAAGGGCAGTGGCGGCAGCACCTCTCCTGTGGCATCTGCAAAAGGGGCCACACCGCTGGGCCTCTCCCGCGCCTTCCCGCCTCTCCCATGCCCCTAGGCCCTGCAGCCGCTGTGGTTTTATCTGGATGGACGTCTGGAAGATGTCCTAGCTGGTCTGGCTCAGTGGATAGAGCGTTGGCCTGTGGACTGAACGGCCCTAGGTTTGATTCCAATCAAGGGCACATGCCCGGGTTGCAGGCTCGAACCCCAATTCTCTCTCATCATTGATGTTTCTATCTCTCTCTCCCTCTACCTCCCTCTCTGAAATCAATTAAAAAAAAAGATTGTTTGAAAAAAAACAATAATAAAAATTACTATTTGATGAATGAACAGCTTTATTTGCATTTCAGTTATAATTTTAAGAAAATAAATTAGTTAACGGCAAACTACTACATAATCATGAGTGTTTATTTTTGTTGTTGTTTCTTAATTCTGAAGTTTGAATTAGATCACACACTGAGTATCATCTGGAATAACCTGGGTTTATATAGTTTAATTTTTGTAAAATGTATACCAGCTAGGGGAATGATCATATTATTCATTACATTGATTATAAAATAAATCTTGAAAAACTCAAATTCCTCTGGGAAACTAATCTAAGCTATAAAGTTATTCATCCTTTTATCTATTTATTAAACAGAAAAAAAAATAACCTTGATTAAAAAGTCAAATTCTATCAATTGATAGGGTGTCCCAAAAATGTATACACCCACTTTGAATAAATATAAATGCAGTGTTTATTAAAATACATTTAATTTGCAAAATTGAGCTATCAGTTGTTAAAATGTGTATACATTTTTTTTTGGGGGGGGGGGGGCTTCCTGTAGTTTTATTCCTTAAAGCTCACGAAGTAAAGCAAAAACAATGACACTATTCTAAGTATAAAGTCCCTATTCTGTTTGGAATCAGGACCTAACTAAACCAAATAAAATGGTCTCTAGAGGGCCAAAATCATACAAAATGTCCCCATTATTATCTTTAATATGCTATGATGCTCTGACATTGATTTTATGTTTACTCTGGTGACTTTAGTGAAATTTTTAGTTTTGATAATTAAACCTAATTTTCTTTAAATAAAGTTTTTAAGAACAATTGTTTGCTAAGAAAATCAATTAGAAAAAAATGTGCAGTGAGAGGGAAGAACGGTGAGTTTCTGTCTTCAATAATTATTCAGAAAATTACCAAGCTGCTCCCACGCTGGTGGAGCAGAGCTCTCAATTTAACTCAACTGAGCAACTGCTGAGAAGTGCCTGGGAGGCCTCTCTGGTGCTTCATCTTGCAAGATCAGCAGAAATAGTTAAAAGAACAGGCTGTTCATTTTACATTTTGTAAAATGGTGATACTTTGGTCTTTTGAGTTGAAGCAATCAGAGTTAAACACATGCTAAATTACACAAAGAATCTTATAGTGTTACATGTCAGGCCATCTAGTAAACCAGCAAAACAAAGATCTTTGAGTCTCCCTCCTCTTTTTTAGAGTCCACACTAAACCCTCAAGTGCAATTGCTCTTTTGCACATGTGCGCTATTAGGTTCTAGAATATGTGGGTCAGAGGACAATAATTTCAAACACCTATATTATTTATAGGAAGGAAATTTCACCTCATCTCTTTTTACTATTAAATTACAGTGCCATCCTTTAGTCAAAAGACAGCTTATGAGCTTTATATTCCAATAAATTATATGGTAATAACTAAAGATACATTAATAACTGTGTGATTTATATTTTAAAAGTATTTTTAGACCTCAAATGTCAGGTCTAAAATGTAAAAGGCATTATTTCTGTTTTTATACCAAGAGAAACAGAAGAAACTAAAAATCACTTTTCAGCGACCCTTCAAAGAACTGAGATTACAGGGCAAACCACCAGACTAAAAATCTAAGAGTCTGGTAAATCTAGAGATATAGCATCTGAGATTTATTTACTTCCCAGGTAAGCTGATGGGTGACATAAACAGGTTGAAACACTACAATAGTAATTTTGATTTGTTGCTGGAGGCTGAGTAGGGACTAGCTTGAGAGTAGCTCCTGGAAGCTGAAGGCAGAGGGGTGGGGTTCATACTTGTGAAGGCTGTTCTTCCAAGACCCCAGGGGGTTCTCATGGAGAGTGTTTAAGACAACTCCCCACAAGGCCCTGGCAGCAGGAATGGAAGAGTGACCACCATGACGTCCACTCAGCTCCTTCTCCCTAACAAACTCCTGGTCACTGGGGATGAGGGATAGGACTTCCTCAGAGGGCAAGGTGGACACTCGGGGCCAGCACAGGGAAGGAACTGTGCTCCACAGCAGCTGGAGTCAAGCTGGGATGTACTGTCTCAGAGAAGAGGCCGCTGGAGGCATAAACTGATAGGGACACGTAAGTGGTGATTTGACAAAATGCTGAAGGCTGAGTGTGGACTAGCATGATGACGAGGAACCTCTGGATGCTTCCATCCTATGGAGCCTCCAGACGCCTTGGGCTTGCCTTCTAGAAGCCCAAAGAAATATCAAATTGTGCCTCTGGTAGGAAAGGAAAAGAGTAACCATTTTGAAATAAGTCCAGAGTTTTCTCCATAATAGAGACCTACTTTATGGGGGGAGGAGGGGAGGCAGCTAGGTGAAAAATATCCCCCAACTGTAACCTCTCCAACCTTCCTATTTTACCAAATGAAACAAACCAACAAACACATAAATAAATAAATGCCATCGCTGACAGGGGGATAAAGCTCTGGAGACCTAGACTGGGAACTCTGTAGCTGGAGAATGAAGGAGGGCTCAGGAAGGGAGAAGCCTGTATGCCCGCAAGAGGGAGAGAACCACTTTCCTAAGACACAGATCCAATAAAGACTAAGACAATCTGAAAATTAGAAAACTCCCCTCCTCCTCCCACACCTGACCAGCACTCTAACTTGCCTCCAATAATAGTAACACTAAATAGCAACTGAAAGAGCTGCCAGATGCTAACTCACTCCGAGGAGTAGTATACAAAAGGAAGCTCCTGAGAGAGGAGAGGACAATGACACAAGAGGAAGCTGAATCCTCTGATGCCTGTAGCTACCATAAACGTGGGACACTGCTCAGATCCTGGCCATACTAACATAATCCTCACACTAAATGCTTACTTATCTCAGTGCTTACTACCCTATACTATATATTCTCTCCAGCTTTCAACAACACAAAAATTCAGAAGGTTTTAAAACATGTAAAAGTCTCAAGAGGCAAAATAACCTATCATGAAAGCCAAAATAAACTGATTGAATATTAAAAGAATCAGAAAGGGAATTTAAAATAACTATGATTAATATATTAAAGACTCTAATAGAGAAGATGAAACATGGAAAACCAGATGATTAACATAAACATAGAGATAAGAAATAGAAGAATCTAAAGAAAGTAGTAGAAATAAAAATCAGTGAGTTTGAAAATAGGTAAACAGAAACTTCCTAGAGTACAATGCAGAGACAAAAAATAATGAAAGACAAAAAAGAAAAACAAAGCACCCAGAATATCTAAGAAACATGAGCCAATATCAAAAGTTGTACCATTTCCTCAGTCAGAAAAGCAGAAGGAGAGAGAAGAGAATAGCAAAATATTTAAAGAAATAATAGTCAAGATCTTTTCAAATTTAATATCAGACACTAAGCCCTGACTGGTGTTGCTCAGTGGTTGGAGCATCATCCCATACACATAGAGGTCTCAGGTTCCATTCCTGGTCATGACACATACCTAGGTTGCCAGTTTGGTCTGCAGTTGGGGTGCATATGAGAGGCAAGCAATCCATGTTTCTCACTCACATTGATGTTTTTTGGGGTTTTTTTAATCTCTCTCCCTTCCTTCTCTCTAGTCAATAAACATATCTTCAGGTGAGGATAAAAAAAAATTAAAAACAAATATGTCAGACACCAAACCATGGATCCAAGAAGTTCAGAAAATGCCTAGCAAAATAAGCAGACAATGCAAAACAAAAGCAGAAAACCCACACATACCACATTCAAACTGTAAAAAGTCAAAGAATGTTAAAAAAAAAGCTGGGTTGGGAGTGCTCCCCTATAGAGAAACAAAGAAAAGAACTATAGCCAACTTTTATCAGCAACATTACAAGTAAGAGAAAACTGAAGTGAAATCTTCATAAACACAAATCCGTTTAACTTCAACAATTATTTCCTAACTACCATTTATAACCAAGGCACTGGAGAAGCTGTAAGGAGCAGGGTTAGTGGTTGGGGGAGGATGTACACCTCAGGAGAGGTGACAGGGGCAGATTCAAAAGGAGAAGAGATCAAGGCAAAGTAGAATCAAAGAGCTCAACAGGAAGTATTAACTTGGAAGCAGGGAAGAATTTGTTAATATTGTTGAGAGACAAATCTCCATGTGTCTCTTTTGTATCAACACATAACAGCTTTTTTCTTGCATCATCTTTTTAAAGATATTTATGAGCAAATGGACTTGGGAAATTGGGATAGTATCTACCTACAGAGATGAGATAGTGATGCTCTCCAGGAATGTCAAGATGAAGTCTTCCTCTGGGGCAAAGATTGGACATGTTTGCTACCAGCCTCCTTATCGCTCAGGGTGTCATAAACTTGGGGTTTTTTTCAGCTGGGGCTGAAACCCACTGTGTTCACAGTATCCACTCCACATCTCTCCTGTGGGACTAGAGGTCAAGGGGAACAAATGTGAGTACAAACCTTGTGCTGTGAGCAATCAAGTCCTTTGTCTATGACCTAAGTGTTGCCTCTTTGCTGTCAGCATCTGAGAAACTATGTAGGTTAACTTGTTGGCTTCCAAGTAGGGAAAAATCCCACACCCCTCAAAAAATAGAGATCCTTGAGGAATAGGAGTGATAATTTAGGAACTGTGCTAAGGACATTTTATCTACTTCAATTTAGTCTTCAAACCCAGTGGATTTACTTTAATGATATGAGAAAATAGGAGACTAAAAATTAGAGTGTTTTGCTATTTTTTTCAAGGTCAAACTTCAACTCTGGCAGGATCACTAATGTAAGCATGTGGATATCTAACCACAATACCTGTGAGTTTAAGCACTAGAACCCACTGACTCCCTGGGTAGCTAGGTTTTAAATAGATTTTATAATGATCACAATTTTTAGAAATGTAAATTGTAGAACTTGATCTAGTACATGAGATATATGCAGAACAACAGACAGAAAATCAGGCCAAATGCAAATTTAGTACCTTATTGAAAGAAGTAATGCCTAAAGTTATAGAATTTTAATAAAAATTATTTTGCCTGACCTAGTTAAGTAATTGTACCAATATGTCATATTTAATGTGTGTACAGACTAGAACATCAAAAGGTTTTGCTAATATGTCTAAATGTAAAATATTTTTCATAAACAGATAATTGTATATTTTATCTTTGCTATATTTAATTGAGGCTAATATCTATAAGAAAATTATCTGATAGAAGAGTAACTGATATACAAAGTTTTTAAAGGACATATAGAAATATTCGTCATACTTACAGTATGTGAATCAATAATAACACACAGGTATTAATTGAGACTATAACAGTCATTTTTTTTATAATAATGCCACTTTTCCGTACTACCATTGCATCTTTAAGAGAATAAGAAGTAAAAATTATGTATTATTACAGCATTTATATTTGCAAGAAGTTAAATCCCTCTTTAATATAGTTTTGGATTTTCTGTTAGATATACTTTTATAGTCTGTATATATACTATTAATACTATTGGTATAATGCTTTAACTATATTCTTTTTGGTTATTATAACATTTGATGTAATATAAAGGATATTATTCTTAACAACAATAGCACTTAGAAGACAAAAGATCAATTCCTTTAATTTCTGAGGAAATATGATATTTTATTTGAGAAATTTTTTCAGCTATACTATTTACTATTCCTAAAAGCAAATACTTTTCTGATATTGAAGTTTGCAAAAAGCCCACCATCAAAGCATCCTTTTAAAAAACATTAAAGGATATATTCAAGAAAATCAAAGGAAACAACATGAGAAAATAAATCCAAAAAATTGTGGATACAGAGTAGTATTAAAAGTTACAATTCAAAAGAATATATGCACACCTATGTTCATAGAAGTGTTATTCATAATATCGAAGATCTGGAAACAGTCGAAGTGCCCATCAGTAGATGAGTGAGTAAAAACACTGTGGCACATTTCATTTATGCAATGGAATACTATGCAGCTGTAATAAAGAAGTATCTCTTACCCTTTGAGACAGCATGGGTGGGCCTGGAGATTATTAAACTAAGCAAAATAAGCCAATCAGAGAAAGACAAATACCACATGATCTCACTTATATGTGTAATCTAACTGAAAGAAATTTTTAGGGGTGAAATAGGCAGTTTTAGAAAATTTTAGAAATTAGAGGGTCCATAGAAAAAGCACAGGGCTACAGCACTACAAAGAATACATTTCCCTAAGACAAGAGAACTAGGAGCAACAGAAGTTACATTTCCATAAGATAGGGGATGTGGGGAGTGGCAAAAGGTACACATTTAAAAAATAGAGGGAGGAAGAAAGCCCAGAGGGAATTGGAGAACAATAAGGGAGAAGAAGGAGGGAACCTCAGGTACTTCATGTGAGGCTTAAGCTCAGGTGTTGCTATACTGTCCAAATCTAAGGGGAATAGTAACCAATCAGAAGGGATATCGAGGCACAAAAAACTGTTATAAACCATGGAAAAGGGGACTTGGTGGGACTCTTTCTCTCCTCCCCACCTGGGAGTCTGTGCTTGTTTCTCAATAAATTTCCCCCTTTGCTATACCACCTTTTGTCCATGGTTTCATTCTGGATACTCCACCTGACAAGAGCCCGGGAATCATCCTGCCCAGGGGAATATCGCGCGTTCCAGTCCAAATTTCCCATTTCATGAAGAACAAAATAAACTGACACACAAAATATAAACAGACATAGATACATGGAACAGACTGACAGCTGTCAGAGGGAAGGGAAGAGGAGGAAACTGGATGGAAGAAGGTGAAGGGATTAGCCAAAGAACATATATACATAACCCATAGACACAGAGGAATGGAGGGAGGGAGGGGGTGGGAGAGGGAGGAAGCAAGAAAGGGTGAGAATGAGAGAGGGAGGGGAAGACTGGCTTACTAGAGCTAATGCCAGTTTCCTCTACAGCTGAATTCTATGGCTTTATTGGATCATTTTAATTGCTATTATTTTATTTTATTTTTTTATGTGTAAACTCTGGCTCCAAACTTTATTTTAAAATTGGTTAGTTTTGTACTATTAATTGGACATTTACAACACCATGTTTAATTCATGCATTCATAAATATCCATTGAGTGCCTACTATATGCTGTGCATTGTGATATAAGAAGTCTAAATACATGTGTGAAAAGTTGTAAACAGAAAGCTTTAGGCATTTTTTTTTAAATACAGAATGCTGTAACCTCATATGAACCTTTTCCTGAATAAGACTTATTTATTTATTTACTTATTTATTTTGTTTACTT
>NW_005354999.1:1153365-1166441 GCF_000412655.1 Myotis brandtii
AATGGAGTCAAGACAGTCTCTTCAATAAATGGTGTTGGGAAATTTGGACAGATACACACACAAAAAAATGAAGCTAATTGCTATTATTTGAGGAAAACTCAAGGGGATTTTTTTTCTAGAAAATAAAAAATCTTTTTGTAATACAAAATATAAATTTTACCATGGTGACAAAACTGGGTTTAAATCAGTCTCTTTATTCTTAGAAAGAAAGAAATAGAATGTAGGCTTAACAGACAGAAAGACTACCTGGTAACTATCTTAAGCTGAGAATATCTCTTAATTCTGGGATCTTCAGTTTCCTCAAGTGTCCAACTGGTATACCAATACCTACATGTTTTGAAGAGTAAAGGAAATAAATTGAAAATAATAGATGTAAATATGTATTATTTCCACTGCTTTCTCTCATATTCCAAATATGGATTACATTCTCTCCTAAATTCAATAGTCAAGTCCTGGCCATTTAGCTTCCAAAAATTTTATTGAATCAATTACCTGCTCTATATCCCTACTACCTTAATCACTACCATCTCAACCCCACCATTTTGCCTGAAATAAATTACATGTTGGGAATGAGAGACGAGCAGAGGTAGGAAAGGAGAAAACTTTTATTGAATTCCTATTACATATGTTAAGTAATTTGTCTGTATTATCTCCATTAACTCCTATTAGGCTCAAGTTGCTCTTTTACCATCACTACTGACATTCTAATTGCCAAAGTCTGAGGTCATTTCTCAGGTTCATATTACAGAACATTCCTCCTGTATACAAGAGTCAAATTCACCATCTTTCTCAAGGTGCAATGTATTCCTCAGCTGCTGAGACACTGTTCTTTCCTCTTTCTCATTTAACATCTACACGATGCTTCTTCCTGTAATGAGTCTGTGGTTAATAGTCTTTGTAAACCTCTTACCCTACTTTTCTCACTTTTTGCACCTCAGTGTATCTCCAGTATTTACTCCAACCCAGACCTTTTTTCTCAGATTTGAAAGCACAAATGTTTCTACACTTGGGCCACAAATACCTTAATTACACTGTGTTTAAATTCATTGCTGAATTTAAAATTTTTCCCACCTAAACTAGATCTTTTAACAATGTTTCCATCTTGGTTTTATCACCATAATTTTCTTAGGAGTTGTCAATGACTCCTGGAGATCTCTCTTTTCCTAAATCCCATCAGTCAAGTCATGATAAGCTTATTTTCTCTGAAAAGCTTATTTTATTTTATTTTATTTTGTGGTGCTCTTTGACTGATTTCAAATTTTATACAAGTATTTTATTTTCTACATGAATTTGTTGTGGGATTTTTTTCTATCTTTCCTATAAATTCTAGTTAGAATTTTATATTTTGACTTTGTGCAGTTGCATGTTATCAGGTATAAAAGTGGAGATAGCATTGTTTTAATTCTTGCCACATCAAATAACTATTTGTACATAGTCCTTGTTTAACTCCTTTCCAACACATAATCTGATGTGTTCTCAGAAAACAATCTTCTAAATCTAGTCGTTCAAATGAATAGCTTAATGGAGCATTTATGATATACCACAGGTCAAAGTTTACTGTGATCATGAACCACTGCTATGTAGATCATTTAAGATATGTCTAGGATAGTCTCCTTTGAGTTTAGATATACTAAGTGCAAAATAAATATTTTCTAAGGTCCTTTCCAATGCTCTTCATCTTTGGTCCTGAAAATCCTCTCTAGATTTAGGATTGCTATATATATATATATATATTATTGTTTATGACTTAAATGAAGCTGTTTTTTCTTATTTCCTTTTTTTTTCATTAATCCTCACCCGAGGATATTTCCCATTGATTTTTTAGAGAGAGTGAAAGGGAAGGGGAGAGACAGAGAGAGAGAGAGAGAAATGTCGATGTGAAAGATATACATCGATTGGTTGCCTCCTACACATGTGACCAGGGCTGGGATCAAGCCTGCAAACAAGGTACATGCCCTGGACCAGAATTAACCTCACACCCTTCAGTCTGCAGGCTGATGCTCTATCCACTGAGCCAAACTGGCTAGAGCTGTTTTTTCCTTTTTTAAAGCTACCTAAGGATAGGTATTTATTAGTTTTTAGAGAGGGAAAGACACACACACACACACACACACACACACACACACACACACACACATGTGAGACAGAAATATCAGTTGCCTCCTGTATGTGCCTTAACTGAGGTTCAAACCCACAACCGAGGTATGTGCACCACTGATTGGGAATCAAAGCTGCACCCTTTTGGTGTATGGGACAACCAACTAAACCTCCCAGCCAGGGCTCAAGTGAAGCTGTTTTAATCTACTTGTTTATGACAAAGACAAAAAAATGTGTTTTTGTTTTTTTTTATAAGTAAAGTTGTTTTGATATGGGAATGAAGTACGTTGAGTCAGGATGTTATTATCATCTCATCTGTTAATCTTTATAAGCACTCAGCAATGCCGAGGGGCCCCACTGGAGACTTACTGATAAGAACATGTGGAGATACAACAATGGTGAGGGGACATTTAGACGATAAATACTGAGAGTTTGTGAAGACTATTTGAGAGTTTCAGTCTGGGCAAGGCACACTTTGCTGACCTAAGTAGTTCTCTGAAGATCTTGAGATATTTGCTCCTGCCTTGTCCAAGGTGACTCTGTTGGCAGGGGTGCTAAACCATGTCACGGTCTCTGGAGTGATCATCCTCAGAGCAGCCTATCATGTCCAGCAACACCATCGTCTTCCTCTCCCTAGCAATGTGCTCCAGCAATGAGGGGCTTTCGTTTTTGCACTGACAGCAGGATGTCAACTCATGGTTGGTCAAGACCTCTCCCAAGAAACCAAACTTGTATACTAGTAAAAAGGTACACTTTTGTTAAATTTGGACTTTCTTTTATTAAAAAAAAATATTTTCATGGATTTTTAGAGAGAGACAAAGGAAGAGGGAGAGAGATAGAAACACTTATGTGAGTGAAACATCAATTGGCTGCCTCCTGCATGCCCTCTAAAGGAGATGAATCCCACAACCTGGGCATGTGCTAACCAGCAACCTTTTGGTGTATGGGAAGACACTCAACCAACTGAACCACACTGGACAGGGATGGACTTTTATTTCTTTATCTCCTCTTGCCTGGAATGACTGTACGATTAAACCTGTAATTTGCATGAAATATATTTTTATCCTTTCTTGGCTTATTAAGAGATATTATCCTGTATGATAGTGGCTTATGAATTATTATAATCCCCACTGTGAACCTGTGCTGAATAAATTGCTGGCAAAGACAACAGTCTCTGAGTATACCTTTGCCACCAAAAACAAAATGTAGCAAGACAATATACAAAATACATGGAAAATGGTTTGTCCATAGTCCATGTTCACAACTACGAATCTCATATTAACCTAACTACATAAAATGTATATGGGGCTTTAGAAATCATCTAAAATGTCAACAATCCTTGAATAAAGTAGATTAATCTTCCAAATGATCATTCTGCATTTGTGATCAAACAATTCTTTGTAATGGAAAGAAGTAATACACTAAAGGGACAGAGAAGCACTGGCCTTTGTAATCTTGATTTTTATGAGTTAGAAAAGCAGAAAACTCTGGAGTTAATTTACTAATTGAAGAGGGGTATGCTTATCAACTTATGTAAAGTCAGAATCTAGAACTTAAAAAATGTGAAGTGCCTATTATCTTTATTTGGGTTACCTGAATGTATATATTTGGATCAATTTATGCACAACCATGACTGAATACATTAGGAGAACAAAGGAAGACACTGGTTTCTCCCACTCTATAAAGAAAATGTACTTTTATTAGTTGTAATATATTTCAAATCACTTTAAAGAATTCATTCAGCTGTTAACACAGTCAAAACTTACTATGGTGTCAATTTGACCTCAAATGTAGAAAGTCAGAAAGATTCGAGAAATATTTCATTTTTGGTAGTTTATCTCCCTTTTTCTAGAACAGAGATGCCATTAAATTGAATTTCCTGTACTACACAGTCTACTGAAGGCATGCTTCTAATGTAAATGACAACTGAAAGATTAGAAATGATATGGAACTAGGTTTTACATTTTCCTTTTCTCTTGGACTTTGGTACTGTTCAGAAATGACATTCACAATTTTCTGTACTGTTTTTCCACACTAGCTAGCATTATTCTGTACTTGTTTTGCCCTGACAATCCATCAAAGCAGGATTAGTTTAAATTCTTCTTGCCTCTCTTTCTACGCACAATTGAACACAAATGATCCTTATCCCCTGATGATATGATTTTTAAGTGAAGTGTCCTTTTTGACATATTAATATAAACATTGTACAGAGACTTTGAGCAATACAAAACATAATTATTGTTTATTCACAAGGGATCCTCTTTAATGCATACTGAGTTCATTTTGTAGTTTGTGGAAACTTATGATAAATTAATACAACATCAAATATACTTATTCAAAAATGAGTTTAAAAAAGCAAGAAGTCTTATTTAAGAGGAATTTTAGTGCAGGGTAGTGATGTATTATAGGTATACACTTATTATGACAACTACTCAAATGTTTTTATAGCTTCCAATGAAAACAGTAAGACATGGATATTGAACACCAAGGTAGGATTTACTCCAAAATTAAGAGTGATTTGCTGAGGAAAATGTATTCAATTATGTAAATAGGGAATGGAGATGAGGGATGCAAGAGATATTGAATACTTCAATTAAAATAAAATTATAATTACTCTTAATTATAAGGGGACTAATTAATATATTCAAGGTCATGCCTGAACATCCTCATTTGAGCTATGGTAGAGCAAGTGGATTGGGAGATGGGGGTAGGGAGTCCAGAAAGAATCACTCTGAAATTGACTCTAGGCTGGGGTGAGGCAACAAGGGTGAGACTTCTGGAAGACAGCTTTCTTCCACCAGTTGGTGTCTTTCTGCATACTGCATAATATGTAAACACTAGCTTGAAAATAATTTGCAAATCAATTAATTTATTTTTAATTATACAATCAACTAGTTGCTTTACTAAAAGCAATGCTGTAACAGTTTTTAAATTCTAAATTTTACCTAAAATATTACTTATTAAGTAAAGACAAATATAAGTGGCATAATTAAAGTTCATAAGTTGTATCTGTAATAAAATATTCATTGTGAGACATTGTAATATAGAATATCAAGTATACCATGTTTAAGAAAATACATATTTTACAAGAAATATTTTATATGCATATCTGTTATTCATATTTTTTTAAAAAGGAGAAAACTTATTTGCATTAAGGTCCAATGATAATAATGGTTATATTACATGATTCAGATGGTTATAAAATATATGACAAATGTGGATATTAGTGTTCTCTAAAATAGTCTTTGACTTAAAAAATGCTTTAAATTGTCTTCTTTATCTATAGAACTAAAACTAGCAGCCATAGAGATATTTTTAAATGCATAAATAATATCTTAAATATAAAAACATTACCATTCCAACCACAATAAATAGTCAATGAAAAGTTGAATTATATACTATAACACATATTGGATTCATTATATTTCATTATTGTACTAGACATTGAACCAATAAAAATAAAGATTCAAAACATTAGATATAATCAAAAGAAAGTTTAATTTATGAAATTATTTAGTAGGGCATCTTATACACACATTCACACTCTATATGGGGTAGAAATTTTAATTAAAAAGGTTAGTACTAATTGTCTGACCAGTTCCACAGTGAACCAAACTATCACTTACTATGTTACCACTAATCAGTTGCTTGCTCCAAAATAGAAAAAAAAAAAAGAATGTAGAACACTTTTCTGACACAACAATTCATAGAAGGCATTGCTTTAAATTTCTTATATATGGTGTTCATGTAGGAAAGAAGCATATAACTATTACAATTAAGATAAATGTAGATCTATAGGAAAACATTACTTGCTATAATAATTGAGGCTAAAGGGAAAAAGTTCATTTACAATATATTTACTGCTAGATACATGTACAAAATTAAGCTTCATTGTATACATAATGACATTTACTGCAAAACATTTTAGTAGAGAGAACAAATACAAATATAAATAGGTTTTCATCACTTACCTCTCTTAACATTTCTGCTTGTACTTGTTGACTTATCTGAAGGACATGGGCAATGGCCTTCACATCTGACCGAGATCTGTTTTCCTAAGACACATGCCTGATATTCTAGTTTGCACTGTGTAAGAAGAGAGAAAAATAGTCATTCAAATATATTTAATTAAACAGTAAAATATTGAGAACTTGACAACAGTATGCTTGTGATTCTATTATGTCTGCTATGGGGAAAGATAAATGAATGGAATAGAACAAAGAGCATTACACCTGAGCTAAAATCTTAATATTGTCTCTTCTTAAATGTGACATTTGGGGCTAGTATTTTAAATGTTCTCAGCCTCAATTTTCCCATATGAGTAATTGGGATAACACCTACACTATAGTGTTTCAAGAATCAAACAGCAGGAGCAACCATGAGCCAGGCTCTCCTCAGTAAATGTTAACAAAGCTGAATAAAATTAAAGGTAAATGATCAAAATTACTAAGGCACATAAAGCTTTTTTTTTGTTTTGTTTTGGTTTGATTTTCTTTGTAAACAGTACTCTTTGTTAGTATTCTAAGCCACAATACTCATAAATCATTCTTAAGATATTATTTTATAAATGCACATTTGATACGATTTTAAAAATTATAAAACTACTCCATACTTTAAAGAGGCAATAACGATCTTCCTCCCCTAAAAGAAATTGATCTTGCTAATTCTAAAGTAATGTGATTTCTTTAGTGGCTACCCCCATAATTTACTCAGTACAAATTATTTTAAGAAGAAATACTGCAGACTTTCTGGCTCCCATCGACAAATGCACCAGTGACTAATTTAATTCCGCTTCAGCTGATACCAAGAGCACTGAATCCACCCAATGACTAATCAGATTACTCACATCTGTGCAGCATGTTTTGTTTTTTTCTTCATCAAATAACTCTCTCTGGCAAAATTCTTAATTAGCCCCACAACAAATGATTAAAAATTATTGCACTCGAAATATATCTGTAATGGTTAGTGGGCCTTTTTGGAGGAGTAAGTTATTTTAAAGGTATCATTTTTAATTATTCAATATTTCAATAATTAAGAAACGATCTTGTCATATAAACTCACAATAAATTTTAAATGTAATTAATAATTCCCTATAACAAATCAAAAGTAGACATAGTTAAGAAATTGTGAGTGCTTTAATGAAAGCCAAATAAGTTATATAAAACTTTGAGACTTCAAATTTAATATTCTTTCCTGTAAATTCTTTTAACTTCATATTTCAGAACCTTAAATTTTGTCATAATAAAATTCTGACTCATGACATAATTTAAGAAAAGTTCAGCGGCAATTAAAAGTGGCATATGAGCAGATAAAGCCAAAAGTCAATATTAATTGTAGCTAATATTAAATTTTGAAATTTGAAAATGTTAGCTCCCTTCAAAGCTGTTATTCTATACTCATTCACATTTTAAATGTGGTTAATTTTTAGCAGCGATATTTTTATTCCAAGAAAATGAAAGTTCAAGAAATACTTGAACAGCAAAAATACATGAGCTATTAGTTTATTAAATAGAGGAATGATTTTTTGCTCAAAAATTGATCATTGATTGTTTGTAATGTTATTAAACAAATAATTAACAAGAAAAAAAGCACAATCTTTATAAAAATTTGATTTCATTATCATCAAGTTTTACCTTTTGGCTAATTTTCTTTGACATAATTATAAATTCAAAATTTCAAAGCTGTCTTTAAGATTTTCATATGATGAAGTTATAGCTCTGCAAAAGAATTACTTCATAAGGGAAACAATTTTTCTTCAGAATGATTCTATTGAACCCTGCTTTTATATGTTTCTGTAGAGAGCAACAGAATCAGATGTATAGCAAATACACACCATGTGTATAGTTATATGAATTTAGCTTCCTGCAATCAGAAAACCATTTAGTTTTATTTACTTATGGATTGATTTTGAAAAAAGTATTTGTGAAGAATATTATTCATAGAATAATAGGATATCAAAAGTAGTATTTTAGAAATTTCAGCTACATCCACTGATTGTATTTCCAATTAATAATGTTCAATTTACTTAATTATCACAACCTGAAATATTTATAAAGGTATAAGTGAAGCAAAATATCACATAAAGGGCACACTCATTAGTCTATAATTACCCCAAAATGCAAATACAGTAGAGAAAGACATGATTAATGCATTCCTGATTAAGAACCTGGGTACTGAGAACACTTAAGTTATGAGTTATTGTGAAAAGCAAGCCTGCAGGATGATTTTTCAATAGTACATGTTGACACTTATAAGTGAAAGTCATTTGCTTTAATAACAATGAAGAAAATATGACCTAAATAGGAGACATCTGAGCTTCCCCACAGAAAAGACCTCAACAATCAGTGTCAGCAAACACTGGAAAGTCTACTGTTACAGGTTTTCATGGCCAGGGACTCCCCATGGCCATGGCAGATGGCTTAAATCAGAGGTTCTCAGCTAGGGGATATCTGGAGACATTTTTGGTTATTACAACTAGAGTATGGAGGGAGATTTGCTGGTGTCTACTAGATAGAGGTAAAAAGTGCTGCTAAACATCTTACAATGTGCAGATGAGCTTCCCAAAGTACAGTGTTATCTGACCTCAGATGTCACTCATTTCTAGATTGAGAAGCCCATATTTAGGCACTGGTCCACTGAAAGATAATGAATAGATTAACTCAACTCTCAAGATCTCTTTCCTATTTCTCTAGGAATGTTTACGTGGACATTCACTAAAGTAATACATAGAAAATAAACCCAATGGTATAAATAAATTATCAGCTATAAGTTCTTTATGCAGAACAACCAAAAACACAAATCAGCTATAACTACAAAATACACAATTTATAAACGACTGCTTTCTTTGGGTCACCACTATGTGTCAATCACTGTGTTAAGCAGTTTTATCCATTAGTCTGCTGATCATCAAAATATTAGTCCTAGCTCCCACCTAGATTCTTGGGGTACTGGAAAGAGTATGTTCTTCCCTTGGACATTCTTCTTGGTCCTTGACTAGTATATCAGTTAAACCAACAGATTGATTTATAAGCCATCCAGCAAACTGCATCATATTCCCTACTTTGGGGCTCCACAAACCCAATGAATCAATTTCAGCTGTAAGTCTCTCTTGACACTTTTCAGATTCTGCTGCTGCTATTCCAGTTCCATCCAGTTTCATCTGGCCACATCCTTGTGTTCTTTGTCACTAATCAGTGTCACATGTTTCACTTTTGGGACTATCCATTATTGGACAATTGTGAAAACTTATATCAAAAAATCTATTCAATAATGGGCTGACAGGCAAGATATATAATGCCCCTCCCATGTTCCTCATTGTCCACAAGTATCTGATATTGCAAGCATTGGGATGGTCTCTTCAAAATGTCTACTGAAAACTATATCAGAGTCTACCTCCCTCACCTTAGTACGGCAGCTTAGTCAATGAATATCTCTGTATCCAGAAAGGGAACATACTCTCTCAGCTGGTTCCTGGGGAATTAACAGGATGAAAAGAGGTTATGGGTACCTATTTGAAACATTCAGGATTTTTCTTTCATTCCCTTAACAGTAATTGCAGGCTGGTCTGTTTGCTGTCCTCTCCGAGTAGCAGCCTATGCAAAGGGGGTTTGGGGAATCAAACTCAATTCTGGTTCAGCCACCTGGGTCCTCTAGTTTAGTGGTTGGCAAACTGCGGCTCGCGAGCCACATGCGGCTTTTTGGCCCCTTGAGTGTGGCTCTTCCACAAAATACCGACTTCTGCGCATGGGCCACAAAGTTTCAATCGCACTGTACATGCACGCCTGCATGTGGTATTTTGTGGTATTTTGTGGAAGAGCCAACACTCAAGGGGCCAAAGAGCTGCACGCGGCTCACGAGCCGCGGTTTGCCGACCACTGCAGTTGAATTAACATGAAATCTGATCAACCTGCTCAGAGTTTCTTGACAGTAGTCCTTGTAGGCCAAAGTTGGGAACATAATAAATCTCTCTAAGGTTTATAGTTAGTTTGTTATAAGAATACTTATATAGAAATGGCACATAGTTTTCATGTTTAAATATAATTTTCTTATTTTTCTTCTTCCTTTTTGAAAATAAATCAAGCATCGCTATACATGATTATTTCCTTAGCTATACGTGTGCATTTAAATACATTAATGATGAATTAGTAAATGAAAAAACACTAAATTATTCAACATATTATATTCCATGCACATCCACTGTTCTGAGGATAAAATAAATCCAGGATTAAAAAACAAAATAATTATAATTCATTTTTACTCAATATTTTCTAAGAAATGTTTAAACATTATGATAATTCAGTGATTATTTCTAATTTTTCAAATTGAACTGAAAAATATCATATTTCACATTTACTTGGTAATGATATTTAACCCAAACATGTAATATTTACAGTATAGGAGCATATTAATTAATTTCTCCTAAATTAGTTTTTTTCATTGATCTTAGAGAGAGAGGGAGAGAGAGAGAGAGAGAGAAAAACATTGCTCCACTGCCTCCTGCATGATGAACTGAATCTGCAATGTGCCCTGACCAGGAATTGAACGGGGACCTTTTGGTGCACCAGACGAAGCTCCAACCCACTGAGCCACACTGGCCAGAGCCTGAATTAATATTTTCTGATTCACAACAAAAAATTATCTGGAAGTTCTTTCTCAGTCAACCTGTAAGGAAATAACCGATGCCCATAGCATCTGGAGCACTTTAACTGCAAACTTTCTCATTTCTGTCAGATGAGTTTTATGCTTACCACTTTTTGGTCCCTAAAATCAGTTCAAATATATTAATATCATAACTATATAACTTTATTAGATATGACTTAATATGATCAAATATTAAGACAAATTAATGGGCTGGGTTTCCATGAAACATCGCATGGCCTATACTCAATGAAGGTGAGCTAAGAAAAATTTTTTTTATGTAAATAAATATGTAAAATGCATATGAAAGACCAGGAATACAGTTTTGTAAAAATTATAAAATATTATGCCCTTAGTCTGCTTTGCAAAATGTCTTTTAGCTTCTTGTTACATTTTAAATGGAAAATTTAGAAATTCATATTTTTCCAATAACTAAAAAAAATACAATATGTATTTTGTGCATTAATATGTCCCTGAGGGGGTATTAGAGAGTGTTGGAATCCAAATCAATATAAAGAGAGAAAAGCTTTTCTGACAATTAGAACAGCCTTCAAAAATGGACGTTTATCTCACAGAACATGGTATCTTATCAGGGACTTGCATACTGTGTAGAAGTTTGTCCTAGATATCCTATTGAGTTCTTTTCAAACCTGAGTTTTTATGATAAAGTTAACTCATTATTTCTTTTGATACTAAGTGATTTAATAAGAGCTTATCCCAATGATTCTGATAATACACTGGGGTTGTAATCTTGATCAAGTTGGCATACCCAAGCAAAAGCAAAATGTAGCTTTTGTTGAAAAGCAGTTCAAACAGAAACAGTGCACATATATCTCTGACTGTTGATCTTCCAACATAAAGTTATTTCAGCTCAGACAAAGTATTCAAGAAAAGGTAGACAGGACCATTAAACACCCAATACAACTAGAGGCAAACACATCAAAATGGTGATGTGTAAGAAATTTTCTATCTTTCAAAAAGTACATATAGCTACTAGAATCAGGAACTATTATTAAAAGAAAGTAACAGAATACCCCAAATATGGAAAACAGTTAAAGATGAACAAATAATAGGACAATGTTGAAACGTAAAATGGAATTTTCTCAAATTGCAATAAAAAATAAATGTTTCTTCTTTAATGATAAACTTATTGTTCTATTTTATATTTTTTAAAACTCTCATATTTAAGATTTCTCATATAAAAGCAACAGTTCTTTTCAAAAATGGGCATATGTAAAAATTTTCAGGGAGCTTGTAAAATTCAGATTCACAGGGCCTCACCCCAAACAACTAAAGTATTGTCTCTGGAGCCAGTGTAAAATGATAAGCTTTCTATTGTCCTTCCCTAAACACGCACCCACATTTCTTATAAACAATGTTATGTCTAGGAATTCACCATTATTCAGTTCAATTGGCAAGCACTCCATGACTAAATATGATAGAATCAAGTGTTCAAAGTCATCCAACATGTTGTCCCCAGGGAATTTATGTTACAGATGCCCAGCTGAGTTCTAAGACATTAATATTACTTATTGACTTCTGCTCAGCAAATGCAATATACAATTTATACAAGTCAGTGATAGATATATCCATGGTCTAACACAGATGTTGTATCAGAGAACAATTCTTAGTTCTTACTAATGCCTGACAATACAATCAAAATAGACTTTGCCTGAAGTAAAGAAACAAAGACCTTCATCCTTTGTGTCAGTTTAAGGAGTGATTACCTCTCCAATTAACCTTAAACAGACTTATGTTTTGATTTTTCTGGCACTACTGAATTTAAAAGAATTCAAAAAAGATTGGTTATTTGAAAAAGAAAGATTAAGTGAATTTCTTAAAAAAGTCAATCACTTTTTTCTTAACGAAAATAAAACACAGATAATATTACAAAAATACTTCTCATGAACTTGCAAAAGTCCCAATATTCTTTCAAGCAAACCTATTTTTCCATAGTTCTGCATCTGTTCCTTTGTTGTTGTTGTTTTGTTTATTTGTTTGTTTTGTGTGTGTATACAGTTTTAAATACTTAGCTTAGGATTTCTAGGCAAATTCACAAGTTCAGTGTTTGAACTCTAATAAAATAATTATTCAAAATTGGTCACATTGTGTAATAAGATATAGTTTCTAAAACCATATCCTAGTATGTCATTTGCCTGAAGTCTTCATTTGGATACCCTCTGTCTCAACCCATCCTGGCCGTGTTATACAGTGGGGCCTTGACTTACGAGTGTCCCGACTAACGAGTTTTTTTGAGATATGAGCCGTCTCTCGGCCGATTTTTTGCTTTGAGTTGCAAGCTCAAAAAAATTCAGGTTACGAGCCAGCTTCAGATACTCCAC
>NW_005354999.1:1168000-1194249 GCF_000412655.1 Myotis brandtii
GCACAAATTTTTGTGCACTGGGCCTCTAGTTCTTTATAATAGTAAAAATACAAAAAAACCCCTGTATATCAGTGCTCCTGTAGATACAGAGCCATAATAAGACTTGGAGAACAGGACTGGGCTTCCTTCCTAGATGTGGGGTCACACTCGCTGGACTGACAGTACCTGGCCTTCTGACTAATCTTTATCATGGAAGGATTACTCACTGGGGGATTAGAAACTTGAAGCAAGGAGATTCATGGACCACACTGAGTTTAGGATTTGGGGCTCACCATTATTGTGAGCTTAAATGCCTACAAGTCCCAAAAAGCTGTTAATTTAAATTTGCCCTATAGAACAGAGTTTGCTTTGAAAGTGATATATAAGCAAAAATATTAAATTAATAATTCAAGAATGGATTATTCAAAATAAATTTATTGACAATATTAATAAGAGCATATGGTTTGTAATCTGGGCTTCAGAGTGTGCCAGATATAAAGAAGAACAATGAGGAAACCCCATGGAATTAGAAATGTATGGGAATTAATCTACATATGATAGGTGTATTTAGTTTCAAGTGGGAGTATGCTAATTGTGTTTCTCTAAAATCATCAAACAATGCTTCCCATATGGTCTCAACAGATGGAAATCACTTGTGATTGTAACTCTGTATACTTTGAAACGAAATTGTGAAATAACCGATCATCTATTAGTAGCATCCTGAAGAGAGCCCCAAACAAGCAGGTGCTAGACTAATGCCAGCCCTCTCCAGAGACCATGGCACTCGGGATGCAAACTTATCAGTACCGCTGGCACATATGTTTATACTGTTGAGAAAGACATGCATCTGCCTCAGCTGGATGCCGGTAATAAAGCCAATCTGTCTCATGATGCAACTTGTTCAGTTATCAATCTTCATCAGTAAAATTATGATTAAAATCGGCTTCCCATGTTCCTCTACCTACCAGTTTGAATATTATAAGACACTTCCTTAGTTGTAATTTAATAAATTAGTATAATGGTCGGCACACCCTTATCCTGTGGAATGTGATAATATGAGATAGATTTATTCTCCCTTGTGCTGACAGCATGAATTTTCTAAGCCTGCAAAGCTAATATTCACCAACATCAAGGGCTTATAACTTTATCAAGTAGGTATATGGTGGTTTAATTAATACACAGTACTTGGCACTCAGTAGGTACTATGGATATTTTTATTGACTGAATTAATCAATCTTATCATTGTAATGCTCTTATCAAGATTAGAAACTGTAAAATGCAAGTGGAAGTTCTAGAAAAATATTCACCAAGACAAAGTATGGTTCATAAAGAGGTACCCACAGAACAGAATGTTAAATAGCCCCAAATTTTTGGAACTTACTTTGCAGTAAGCAAAACCAGAAAAGAACTGAGGTGAGGTTATTCTTTTTATATATCCTATTTAATGTGCATATTCATATGGTTCCTTAAAGATATATTAGTGTACTTAATTATAGGGTAAGGCCCCACTGGAGATACTACATATTATGCTTTTAAAACATATTTTACATAACAATACACATGTATGTGTTCCCAAGTTTCAGCTAAGAGGTTGTGAGTCTATATTCATTTGTCACATCAAAAAGCAAACAAACTCCAAAACCTTAAAAACTCCAAAATCTATATATATAAAAGACTAATATGCAAATTATCCCCTCGGGAGTTTGACTGTGAGACCGAGTTCGATCGCTCACTGTGATGAGCGCTGACCACCAGGAGGCAGTGCAGAGCATGGAAGGTGACCAGTGGTGGTGGCAGGGTGCTGAGGGAGTGAGGGAAGGAGGAGGTGGGGAGGCGGGGAGGTGGGGTGGCAGGGAACCTGATCGGCCCTGATTGCCAGCCAAGCCTAGGGACCCTACCCATGCGTGAATTTCATGCACCGGGCCTCTAGTATTTGAATAAAATATGGAGGCAGATTAATGTAGAGGAGAGAACACTGAATCAGGGAAGACATTACATCTTGCCTTCAATGTCAGCTAAATACAACAATTTTGTTTTATCTTTCTCATCCTTAGTTTTCTCATTTGTTAAAAACAATTTTTGGAAGCTTAAATAAAGTAATATAGGAAATAACATGAGATAAAAGTAGCAATGATATTGACAGATTGTACCTCTAATGATATGTTATAATAATAATATTAACATTATTATATGCATGGTAATAATTTCTGATCCCTTTCTGATCTCTCTCAGCAATTAAGGAAATGTTGGTTTTAATTTTTGAGGGTTCAGAGTGTTGGCAACTTCAGCATTTCAAAACTTTAAAAATTCTTAAATAGGGGAAACAAATAGATATTGAATCATATTTCAAATCAGTAAGATTATCCACATTATTTTAAGTTAAAAATTATTTGTATGATCACATTAGAGAACTTATAGACTTAAGCACTTAGTCATAAATCTGAGTTGTGTATTTCGTACTAAATGACTATAAGATTCTTTACCTGTGAAGAGTAGGTATGACCGTCTGAACCACAAACGGGGCTGGAATAGACCATTGGGCACTGTTTGCAGGTGGATGATACGGGGCCCCTCCATTGCTTATGGCCTACTCCTGCATCTTTCATACTGTTAAAAAAGTAAAACAACCAGACTTAATGCACTTATTTAAAAACAAATACATTTATGTTAACATCACATGTTTCCACTGTCACTCCAAATCTTGAAGGTAAATTAGAATCAGAAACTATTTTTCTCCTTTACAACCTATTAATCTGTACAGTGTCCTTCATTATAATCTGTTGTTTCATATATCAAGGGTTCTCTACAATAAAACGATAATATATTCCTTAGAATATTCTGCTAATTACATACTGACCAGTTATATTTCATTATATGGATTTGTTGTTTTAATTTATAGTTTGACAAATTTTTCATAGACCCAGAAACAGAAACAACAATTGCTCAGCAATAAAGGACTCACACAACTGGGACTCCCTAATAGCCACCCTAGTATTTCATCAGGAGCAGTTTCAGAAAACAGACACTAATCCGCAGGGTGAACCCAATGTGCCTGAAAAGAGAAGCAGCTTACCTTAGGCAGCAGTTCTCAACTTGTGGGTCGCGACCATCGGAAAACACGAGGGCGAACCCAACGTGCCTGGAAAGAGAAGCAGTTTACCTTAGAGGCAAGAGCAATCCAGAACCATACCTTTACAAAAGCCAGTATTTAGAGAGCCAAATTAGCAGGCTTAGTGATAGCCAATCCTCCTTTTATTGTGTAGAGATGCTTCCAAATAGATCCATTAGGCTTTGATCTAGAATGACTAGGGGAAACCCATACTCTTCTGCTACCTTCCCTTACATTTATTTGTTTTTCCATTTTGATTAAACTGAATTATTGCTCTGTATGTAACGTGTGCACAATTTACATAGAGGGGGTTAGTAAAGGGACTAAAAATAAGAATATTTAGAACTACTCTAGTAAATCAGTACTCACTCATTAAAGTTGTTTATAGAGTGTACTATAATGTCTATATCACGAAGGGAAAAGATGATTTACTAGATACATTTGATTTTTTTTGCTTTAAATTTTATTGTCATTAATAGTTAGACACACAAAAAGGCAATCCCCAAGACTATTAAGAAATATATTAAGGATCTTCATTATAGGAAAAGAAGTTCAAACTATGTACTTCAAATTTAAAAATGTTTATTGTCCTGGCTCATTTGGTTGGGCATCATTCCATGCACCAAAATGTTGCCCATTTGATTCCTGGTAAGGGCACATGCCAGAGTTGCAGGCTCTGGTTTG
Organism: Myotis brandtii; assembly: GCF_000412655.1. Taxonomy (NCBI): domain Eukaryota; kingdom Metazoa; phylum Chordata; class Mammalia; order Chiroptera; family Vespertilionidae; genus Myotis; species Myotis brandtii. The sequence continues at coordinate 1,171,773 of NW_005354999.1, forward strand.
GGGGAGGAAGGCATAACAGGAGGCAGCAGATTGATGTTACCCTCTCACATCAATGTTTCTCTTTCTCTCCCTCTCTCTCTGAAAATCAATTAAAATATGTTTTAGTGTCTATTATTTTCTCTTCTCCCTCCTCCCTGCCTCCCATCGCTTGTCTCTCTCAAGATTTTCATGAAACCTATCATAATTCCAAATGCATTTTCTTTATTTCAATTTTGTAAATTCTGCCAAAAGACCACTTTAAAATCTTGCGTGGCCACAGAGTTCACATCATAAGAGATACAAGGGAAAATAACCATGCTGCTATTACTCATTAATTGGTACAAAATTCTAATGGAAATTAAAACAATGACTGGAAAACTTGAAACAGTATTCTATACCACTTCAAAACAAATAAATTATAGAAATGGAGTAGAGAGAAATAAGAAATAAAATATTCTACTTGTATTTTTCTTTTACTTTGCGTAATCAAAACAAGGCATACAATTATGCAAATTATCTGCTTTGCGGATACATTAGGAGAAATTATTACCAAGTTCAGAATTCTAATCAATAGAAGGTACTTTATCAGTACTGGATTTAAGTACATGTTTGCTTTGTAATACATATCTATATCTATATCTATCTATCATCTATCTATCTATCTATCTATCTATCTATCTATCTATCTATCTCTGATATATATATTATATACAAATACACTATATTCTGCCATTCAAGGCACTAAGTAGTTTCACACCAATATACATGTAATTATGTTTCTAATAGCTGAAAATTAAACTAGCAAAGATGAATTTATACTGTTGCTAATGCTTCTTTACAGGACTGGTTTTGAGGCAGTTGAGTCATACCATCTTCTTGTCCCTGAGCTACCTTCTTGTCTTCCTGCTTTTCCTTTCATTCTGGTCCTCAGTATGAATCTCCAGCATCAGTCATGTATGAAAGTACATCAGTCTCTTAATTTTCTAATAGCTACAATTTAATTACAGCTACATCTGTTTAATCAAGTATGATACTTGGTTTTATGTTTAGTTAATCATGTTGTGCAATTTAAAAATATAATTTGAACATGATTTCTATGTGTTAGGATGTACATTGACTTTGGAAAGAACATAAATGATGTTACCAAAATGATTAGCAGGAAAAAAATCTCATTCCAATTTGATTTAAGTTTCATATGTGAGCATGTTATTTATTAGTCTTGGCAAGTCAGAAACCTCCCTAGGTCTTAATTTCTTCATTTATACAATGCTAAGCTTCATCATATGGATCATTTGATCCTGAGAATTCCATGAGTCTATAAATCCTTAATAAAACTACTAATATGAAGGCACTCAAAAACTAGAAGCATAGACAGTGCATACTGGCTACATATTATAATTTTAGAACTTGACTTACTGTTATCAAGTGAAACAAATATATTGTTATGGTGTGAAGGATGATGTTGAGTGAAGCAAGAGATTGCTAGGAATGCTGAAGTTGCAAAACTCAGCTATCTCAAGGTGGCAAATGAAAGATAAGGAGGGAGCCCTGTCTTGTGATAACTAATGAAAGAGGGGAGATAAAAAGAAGGTTGTGTTTAAAGAGGCTTGCTTTCCACAAAAAGCATACCTAAGAATCAAATAATACTTCTATTACAATATCAAGGGACATTGTCAATAAATCATAAAAATAATTATTTCATATTACTTATTTCTCTAAAATCTTACAGTTCCTAGATCTGACATCACGTACTATACACGTTCATTCTTTAGGCTACAAATATGCAAACCAAATAAAATGCCAATGTATTTCTTATGTATTTATCTTACAAGGGAAACATCAGTATCTAATTCCTAATTTTGTAGGTGTATTTGCTTTTCTCTCTATGCACCTATATTAACGTAATTCTTAATGACTTTGCTTCAGCAGAAGAATTTGATTGTAATCTGATAAAAACAGCATTCAAGTGAACAGAAATATTCTGTGAAAATCTCAACTAAAGGCAACAAGAGGTATTTCTTGACTTCTCAATACATCTAACATTTAAACTTCTTTAGGCATTCATGTTTGTTGTTGTTGTTGTTTTTATAAATTCTGCCTGAGTTGTAGAGAAATTCTTCCTTAAGACACAGCTGCTAAGTCATGATTTCTTCCCCACTGGCCATAACTCTTCAAGAAATAAGGCTGCCCTTATTTTTTTCATCAGGGGCATTAGAAATAAACAGATGGTATAAGTGCACTAAATTACCTTTTGGGGCAATAAAATTAAAAGAAATTTAGAATGCTCTACCAGGCATACAGAGCTTTTTAAAACTATAGTGACCACAATATGCTTTATATGATTTCTCTACTTGGTATGACAGTAATTTGAGCAATGAAATAAAATAGATGATCTATCAATTTTAATTTTAAGTAAAAGAGATACCATAAAAATAAAAAGTAAATCTTAATTCATACTAGAAAATATCATTAAATACATAAAAATGAGCTGGCACAGCTTATTCTGCAATATGAATATCTACTTGCTCTATATATTTTACAAAGAACAAAGATTTACCAAAAAAGTCCACTTATAGACATATTTTAAAATACAGTGATAGAAAAAAATAAAATACAGTGAAAGGACTGATTAAAATATATCTTTGAAAAATCTATTCCTAACATAAATTACATTAACAAGTGAAAGAAATGAAAGCATAGCTGCTTCAAATTTTATTTAAAGAAAGATTCACTACCACCAATAAATGTTGCCTAGAGACTATACCTGGCTAATTAAACCTGAAATTTACATGGTATAATAAATAATACACCATATATGTGATTCTGATTTAGAAAATCAGTACAGAGGAATATATTAATTGGTTCTATTAAATGTGTTGACAGGTATATTTCACTCCAGATATGAGCATATTAATATGATTGCTAAGTCTACATCGTATAACATCGTGTATTCAAAATAAGAATCCAGAAATTCTTAATTTTTTTCAATTATTTATGTTCATAGATAAAGCAAGCTTTCAACCATTAACTGTGATATTACTTTAACCTTAAACAGTTCCATAATGTCAGCACTGAGCAAAGAATGACTAAAATTTGAGTTCACAAAAATGTGTGATTCTTAAAGGTCAAGGAGATTCTATATTTGAAAAAATATGTTTGCATTTAAAAAACAACAGTGACAGATATGTAGCTTAAAAGGAAAAATATTCTACCTAAAATAAAATGACATGAAACAAAGCAACTTTTACCAAAAGACATGGGGAAAAGACTGATTATTCAAAATATATTTTATATATAAAAATATGTCTTGATTATGAAACATTCTTTTGATTTGTTTGTTTTTCTAAACAGAAGCAAATATTTCACTACTGTTCAATAAATAGACCTGAAAGCATTATCAGAAGCATTCAACCATTAAATATCACCATTTATTTAAGAAAACAATCATTAAAGGTCATCCCAAACTCAGGGAAGGAAAACAGAACTTTTTCTCCATGTCTTGTCTTCATGGAAGTCATTGCTACTGACCTCCTCCTTGCTTACTGCTTCATGGGAAAAGGAAAGTTATAGAAATTAGAAAGGAGAAAGAAAGCTACCACGTTTTGCTTGAGTCTGATTTATAGACAAAGAAAAAAGACGAAGAGTACAAAGTCTCTACACATTAGCTTTCACGATATTTTTCAAGTTAACTAGTAAAATTCAGATGTCTAAGTTTTTTTTCTCTCTACCAGATTTTAATTCCTGTGCTGAAAGTATGTACTTCTAAGCATGTGTTGATGCCTTCTGGTGAAATCAGGAATAAAGTAAGATTTGCCAGACAAGGAAACATTCTTCAAGGAGTGCTATCTTGGTAACTGGTAGCATATATAAAAAGTTATCAGAGAGGCCTTTTAAAATATTTGTATTACTTTTATTTATAATATATTGTTACTTATAGTTATAGCTATAACTTACCTAGCACACTCTAGGACAGTGATGACAAACCTATGACATGCGTGTCAGAGGTGACACGCGAACTCATTTTTTTGGTTGATTTTTCTTTGTTAAATGGCACTTAAATATATAAAATAAATATCAAAAATATAAGTCTTTGTTTTACTATGGTTGCAAATATCAAAAAATTTCTATATCTGACACGGCACCAGAGTTAATTTAGGGTTTTTCAAAATGCTGACACGCTGAGCTCAAAAGGTTCGCCATCACTGCTCTAGGACATGAATTAGGCACTGTCAAAACCCCATCACTAGCTCATCCAATAACTTTTTATCTTTTAACCTACAAATAGTATCTATGCACCCTTCTAAATATTGTTCATATATTTATTCATGAATAGACTCGACAATGTGTTCAAGAATTATTTTACAATTTGGAGGTAACACGTGGATAGAGTCATTGAATTCATGGATCTTAGAATTAGTTTGGAAACAAAAAGATAGGCCTGGCTTAGAGTGAGGTTTTCCTATGGTTTAGGAAGTAATAAGGACAACATTGAGCTTATTTGACCAATATCTATTCATCTCATGCCATTTCTATTGTAAATTTTTTCTGACCCCCCAAGAACACTTTTTCTACAAGTTTGTGTCACACATACTCCCTTTAAATATTACTTATCAATTGTATTTAACAGCCCATATGGTTATCTTTTTTAAAACCTATACTCATGCTCCCCTAATTCTGAGTCTCTGTCTTGCTCCCATGACAGCTGCTTCGTTAGGAGAAATGACTGGGCCAAATACCCACTTCTTCCCTACTTCTGCGATTTCTCCTGGCTTTGAAGTTTGGAAGACAAAGGAGTCACTTAAAGCAAAGGCCTACAGCATGTGGCCTAAAAATACATCTAACCTCTTTAGAGTCTCTCTATTCACAGGTAAGTAGAAAGCAGGTGGGCAGCAACAGAGCTCATTTTAATTACATGGGATTGGACATAAATTTAATTTAACAAAAGCATGTTCTAGAGTCACTAGGTCAAACATTCTGACACATTCCTGATTTACCTTTAGTTAGGTGGTGCCTGCAGAAATGGAGTAAATTAGTTTTATTTCCTATATCTTCTATAACAAATTACCTAAAACTTTCTGGCTTAAAACAACAGAAACTTAATTTCTCAGAGTTAGGGAGGTCAAAAATCCAATAGCAGTTTCAGTGAACTCTCTCAGGGAGTTCTAGGTTATCTGGTGGCTGTCAGCATTCCTTGGCTTGTGGTTGCATATTTCTCTGCTCTCTATTCTCATCCGCTTCCTCTCTTTGTGTTTTTGTCGAAATTCCTGTCTCCCTCTTAGATGGATACATTGTGAATGCATTTAGGGCCCACTCTAATAATCCAGGAAAACCTCTCCCTCTCAAGATCTTTAACTTAATCACAATTTTCACCATATAAGATAAATCTCTCTCTTTTGCTCAATAAGATACTACACACAGATTATAGCAATTAAGATGCAGATATATCTTTAGGGCCGCCATTAAGCTTACAACAGGGAGGCTACTTAGGAAAACAGATATTTTACCTTTCCACATCAAAGGAGCTTCAGGAATGGCGTCCCTGGTTTGGAGGGATGCCTTAATGCACCTTATGTATAAATTTACACTATGCATAAAATAACAGTGTATTTTGCCCTGTGATTACTCCCATCAATCCTCTTACATCTAAAGGACAAAAGTATGCTCCATGACAATATCTTGGGACTTCGAGTATTGTCCTTCAGCTACAAGGCTGTGCTCCTCCGCAAATGCATACTTTATCCTAACCATGGAACCATAGCCAGACATAATTGATTCTTCTGCGAGTGAATAAAGAGTTTGGGGCTTCTCAATCAATGTACTTTAATCTCACCTTATGTCTCAGTAGATTAGAGAAGCATTCTCACTTTTTCACTTTACTAATTTTTAGAGAAATTGAATGCTACAGTTGAAAAGACTGGAAAGCAATCAAGTTACCTTTTTTTGTGGATAAACAATAAAAATAACAGTCATATCAACATGCCTCATCTGACTCTCAATTTAATTAGAAGAAAAACAGATGACAGAGACAATGGGGTTTTCTTCCCTTTGTTCTTTTGCATTTAGGGGTAGTGGTCATCGGGACAAACTGAAAAGGATTAGTGGATTATACCAAGAATTTATTTCAGAAAGTGAGTCCATATACGTTATCTACATTGCCAGCTAATGTTCTGTTTTTATACTTTGCTGATCAATCTTTTCCCAAACTTTACACATGGTCATCCCTTTCCACTAATAGCTTTTCACCTTTTAATCACAACTCATAGTTTTTACTCCAGCATATTTCCTTGACCTTGGCACAAATTAAGTACTCAATAAACAGCACTAAATAGATAAAAGAATGAGAGAAAATGGAAGAGAGAGAGAGAGAGAGAGAGACGAGGAGAGGAGAGGGGAGGGGAGGGGAGGGGAGGGAAGGAGAGGAGAGGAGAGGAGAGGGAGGAGGAGGAGGAGGAGGAGGAGAAGAAGAAGAAGAAGAAGAAGAAGAAGAAGAAGAAGAAGAAGGAGGAGGAGGAGGAGGAGGGAGGAGGAGAGGAGGAGGAGAAAGGGAGGAAGAAAGAAACGTGGGAGGGAGTACCTGCTTGAAGCACTAAGGATGGCTCCTATTTTCTTTGCTATGTGTCCTTTTAAGAAGTAGAAACTCTATCGCATTATTTTCTTACTGAATAAACTTTTCATAAATAGTGTGTAAATTAAATAATTAAAAGTCATTATGATTTTCTACGTTAAAAGTCAGTCAACTTGAATTGAAAGAGATTTAATAGAAACCCACATTTGAAACCTATATGAGCATGTTGACCAATGTCACCCCAATAAATTTTTTAAAATTGCAAAAAAAAATTAAACAAGAGTCTTATTTTTCCTAACAAATTATGTTATGCTATAACATAAAGGAGCATGACAAAGCATTTTACATTATTTCCTTCAGTAGTTTCAGTTTATCAAAGACTCTTTCAATCTCATATTTCAGAATCTGCAACATGTTCTCTATTACTCATCTAGGAAGCAAGCATCGGGAAATGAGCAATTTGGCTCTTTACAACTGTATGGGGAAGAGTGATTTACATAGGCTTCTTTTCAACAATTATTTTAACTCTTAAAATATTGCAAATTTACTGCATTTTTGTTGTTTCTCACTTGACTTTTAGAACAATGAAATCCAATTAATCTACAATCTCATGCTAATTTCCCTTAAAAAATACAACTATCTCTCTTGCCCTTCTGACATTTTTTTTCTCCTCACCATTTGAAGGCCATAAAACATATAGTAGATGAAGACCACTATGCATTTCCCAACTCCCCCATTAAGCACTGCCTGCAAGAAATAGAAAGATGGCTAATGATTTATCATGTTTACTGTTCTTTCACTGACCAAAGTCTGGTGAGTAGAATTGCTGGGCTGAATAAAAGGTTAGTGAGTCCCTAGGTGAGGGATCACAAGGCTAAGTTCAACTGGCCTGGCAGATACTCTCCTGGGAGCTGGCTACTGTCTCTCTATATTGAGGGGAAGCTCAAACGGGTAACCTAGACTTCTGGAACTTGGCTGCAGACCTTAGGTAAATAATAATATTTGTCTACTCACTTTGTGTTATGTCTTGGAAACCGCATTCACTTGATTTTGTTTGTTTGTTTCATTTACATTGGTTTGATAAAATTTGATCTTGGATTACTTAGATTTGTACCATTAAGAAGGCAAAGACATTTAAGTTTAAATAAAGGGTGTTTCATGGGTTATAGCATGGCAGATGGGAATGCGTTTCAGCATGAGATAAGTATTAATTTATTTACTTTTTCCCCCCTTTGCACATGTATCCTTTGGTGGGAAATTTGGGTAGTCCTGAGTTCCTTTCATCACTTCCCAACAACAGGCTAAATATACCCTTATCATAATTCTGCCCCTCTAACTTCAGGGGATGTATAGATCGATGTTTACACACTACTATGACATTTGTAAAGAAGGGAACTCTATAAGCATACTTATAGTAAGAGTCATGTCCCTAAATCAACAGAAAGAAGAGAACCTCCACTCATCTATGACTACCCTTTTTGATTTAATGCATGTATAGTAAATTAATATTGCATCATACCACTGAAGTTTGGGGGTAAATTTGCTATAACATAATATTATCATTAATAACACAGATATTTGAAGCAACCTAGACATATTAAAATCTAAGATACATCTCATTTTAACATGGTTGAAAAATGAAAGTGTAGAAAGTAATTCCCAACCTTCTTGGTTTCAAATCGGAAATTAATTCAAGTATTCCGAGGATAATTTATATTTTAAAAATACTTATTAACTTCTTTAAGTTCCCCAAGCATAGAAACTTAATCTTGGACTTGAAAGTGTGAATAAATAAAGAAAACAGAAACATAATTCACAAGAAAATATACATTAAAGTTAATGTCATGCTTGTGAATTTCCTAATGTGCAAGATGAAAGAGTTACTAAATTGGTTCTATTTTAATATAACTAAAGGAAATCACATTAATTTTTTTGCAACTCACTTTAAATAATTATGCAAATATGTCTATATCTTACTAAGAAATCAAATAATATTCTTCTTCTCAAAGTTACACACATACATTTACATAACCACTTGAATGAATGATTAGTAGACATTCTTTTTCACAAAGCTTAGGGAAATTTGGGGTGGGGAATTATTGTTTGAATAGCATCTTTATCATTGTCATCAAGAGAAAATAAGTTCTGTTATCATAATCCTTTGGGTGAAGCTAAATTTTACAAACCCTTAGATTGGGATGAAATGCAGATGTTGGGTAATTGGTGAATCTTTACTAACTATAGAACAGGAGAAAAAATTAAAATGCAGTTTATGAATTATTCATTGAGTTTTATATTCAGCAACCATGAAAACCCTGTGGGTTCTTAGGCTCCTGTCAGCATACTAAGAGCCACACAGCATACGTGGCCGCATCTGCAGAACTTCCATTTTCTAAAGGCCAGGAGGAAAATTAGACATCTTTTAATAGAAAGTTGTCACCTTCGGCATTTGTTTCAGGCTACATTCTCCAGATCTCATTTGAAATCTCTTTGTGGAAAGGTGTGAGGGCTGTTTGAACTGAGTTTTCAGACTACTGTCTTTAACAGAACTTTAAAATGTTACCTTCATCTCAATGCAACCCAGCTGCTGGTAAGAGATATTTTAACTTTTGCCCTTTCTCCACAATCTTTAACCTCTTCCCCTAGGTGTGATGAGGAGAAAGTTATTCCAGGTATATATGTTTCAGACCAAAAAAAATCCTCCTGTTCTATTTTAGAAGTTTAAGAAGTAATGGACTATTACCTCAAACTCTTAAAATATACTCTCTGCATTATACTTAGAGGGACAAGAGCCCAATGAACATAGATGTACAATTGTTTCCCAATTTTACATACTGCTTTATTAAGACATTGCATTTTTCACTTACAGTACCATGCTTATGCAATGTTTTTCCCTTTCCCTATACACACCGTCCATATTGTTTATTTCCCTTATACCTGCTCCATATTCACATATCAAGAATGCCCAGCTTGGTGTTAAAAATGCCATGAAATTTGCTACAAATTGGTGTTGTGCAATGTTTTGTTTTGTTTTCTGGAACAACCTCTTCAATGATGGGCCCAAAGGAGGCACTACCGGAAGCGGGCTCCACCACCAGGAAGCCCCCAGGCATTCCTCTTGGTATAGCTTGGTAATGATGGGGGTTGCGGGCTTTATTCAGGTCTTTCTGCTGATGTTCACATTCTAGTGGGCCCAAAGGAGGCACTACCAGAAGGGGGCTCCACCTCTTGGTATAGCTTGGTAATGATGGGGGTTGCAGGCTTTATTCAGGTCTTTCTGCTGATGTTCACATTCTACTTTCTCTGTAGTCTGGTTCTTAGGGAGCCAATTGATGACTTCATTGCACTTGTGAAGAATCTCCTGTTTGTTCTCAATATGGATTTTGCCTTAAAGTTTCTAGTCCATCTCTAGGTTCAATATGTTGATCAAATGTTAAAGAAAAAAATTAGAATAATTTCATTTCAAGTGTTATAGTGCTGAAAGGCCTTAAAAGAGGTGTAAGGTAGCCTATGGCCATTTCCAAAAGAAAGATCCAACAGATATTTCATAGCTTCAAGTCAGGAGAAAAGCTTCTAAGTTTAGTTAGACAATGTCCTTTTCATTATGTACAGATATAGTGCAGGGATATAACAAAGCCTTTCTTCTGCAATAGCACTTTGCATCCTTGACGAGTCAACATTTAAAACTAAAACTAAAACAAAACACTCTCCTGGGACTCCCATTTGATAGGAGTCATATTTTTACTGTTGTTCATTCAGAAATTATATGACAGAAAACAACTTTTTGTTTTTTTTACTCATAACATTTCTGAAAAATGATGCAAATATTTAATGATGTATATCAATGCCTTGCAATAACTCCATAGCCTCCAAGGCATTCACAGCAGCAGGTAGAAAAATTCTGAAGGAGATCCCTATGTCATAAAATAAACTGGTGTCGGTGAACTGAAATTATTTGTACAAACGGGGCCACATTTATGTCCAGTAAATATTTCACTACTAAAATGTCTAATGAACCATTCTTTCCAGCAGCATTTGTATGGTAAATAACCATTGGGTCTTAGAATATATTGTTAATGTATCGATAGAAATGCTGTAGCATTATTGTGTCATAGGTTGCTGCTATTACCAATCAAAATTAACATTTTTCTTTATAATTTTGGTTTTATTTCCCTCTATTGTTAATTTGTATTTCTTCCATTACCATTTTTCTCTTTATGTTGAACACAACTTTCAACAATAATTCCAAAATAAAATTTTAAAGACTTATGAATAAACAAGGAAGTCAGTCAACATAAAGGAAAATGCTGAAGAACATGTGAGTTACCTTCTGCTTAAGATTTACTAGTACACTACAGAAGAGTAGAATTTTAAAACTCTGTTAATGATTCACTTATGCCAATAATATTTGATTTTTCTTTATCCTGATGAATGTTTTCTTAAATAAAAAATAATGTTACTTTATGTTAGAAACAAATTTGCAGGATTGTTGTGTTTTCAATTGATGGGTTGGGGCTCTAAGAGTACTAGCTTGAAATTAATTTCCTAATTCTTCCCAGTGCATGCATGAGCAATCTGCTAGATTTCCATGCATATTCTAAATCTTCATTTTATTCCCAGAGATGCCAAAGTGCTTCAGGAGTTGAACGTTGTGAATCATTTCTTTCCTAATGTGTCCACATTGAAGATACACAGAGACCACTGACCAACATCGCTAATTGCTCCTATTTTTCCCCCCTGAGCTGAGATCAGAAATCTTCCCTAGAAGATTTCAATAGGATCATCTGAAGGACCAAATATATTTTAGTAATTTAAATAACCTTACAGTGAGGTTGTAAACCTTGGTAAACATTTTATTAGCAAACATTTTGTGCAGTTTTTTCCCCCATAAAATTAAGAACCTGTATTTCTCAAATATCTGTTTCATTCCTGCTTGCTAATAGTATGTAGTGCTTCATTTGTAATCAATAGCAAGGTTTCTACTACTTCCCTTGTTAATTGAAAAACAGGGTATTCCACAGTTATTGTTTTTTCATCGTAGGTAATACCTACACCACATCCAGCTTGAATTATTCATCTTCGTCTATGTAAGAACATAATTTTCAAAAAGATTTCAATATAATATTTGAAAACCTTGACTATATAAGATGTACATCATTAATAGACAGAGTGAAAAATAATAGCAAAATGTAGTGATTTTTACTCTGTTAGAAACTTTTCATTTAAACAATGTCAAAGTAATAGATTTCAATGAGAAATGTGGACCATCACACAAAGTTATAGTTATGCTATTTTGTGGACATTTTTCAGGAAATTGCTAGCTCTCTTATTCCTGAATCCTATCCAGTTTTTAAAATGTAATCCGTTTACTACTAGATGCATTTGAGTAACTTTACTCAGAAAAATATTTTCTTTTTCTAGAAGCATGACTGCCCTTTAAAAAATAAAGTACATCTTACCTAATAATAGACAAACATGTAAATTGACCATACCTTCGCTACGCTAACCAGCCAATCAGGAGAGTATGCAAATTAACCCAACAAAGATGGCGGTTAATTTGCATACGTAGGCGCCAGCAGCCTGGGTCCCGGGAACATTCTCGGGACCCAGGCCGCTCCTAGCCTGTAGGCCCCTGCATAGGCCCTGAGCAGCTGGGGTCCCAGAATGTCCCCGGCCACTCCGGGCCTATGGGCGCAGGTGCCAAGCGGATGTTCCTGACCCATGGCCGCTTGCGTGTGTGCAGGCACCAAGCAGCAGCCTGGATCCATGCCCCCCAGAGCAACAGACCTCTAGTTTAATATAATTATGAAGAAAACACTATTTTTTTTCTAAAAACAGTGGGGGCAGAGAGGAGAACAGCAGTTAAAATCAAGTCATAAAACACAAAGTAACAAATGTTTCCACATATAAAAGCTGTCAACATTCCTCACTTACAGTTTTTGTTATATTTGTGTAGGTTTTATCATCTTTGATTATAGTAGCATTTTAGTCTATCATAAGCAACAAGTGTTTTGTATGTAGAAAGGAGCTATGCTTTCAAAATTGACATAAATCCTGTTTAATATTCTCTCCTTGTAAAAATGGACAATGACAACCATAGTTCAATTGACAGCTCTTTAATAATTATGCTGGCACCATAAAAATTAAAAAAAAAGGAAGCCTTCCATGAGAGAAGATAACTCAAAGAGAAAGTACTAAAAATAATACTGCATGATGAAAAGGTCAGGCACTCAGATTAACATACAAGGGACTTATGGAAAACATTTGCATTTCCTGTCAAATGATCATAAGATGAAGTATAGACAAGAAAGTTAACACACATTATCTAAGACATGCTTCCATGAGATCAAATTATATTTGTCCCCAAATACCATGTTCTATAAGATTTATGTTAAGATAACTTTAAAATAATTTTTTAAATATAAATACAAACTCTATTAGATTTGGGACTAAAAAAAATATAAATATGTTCACTTGTCCCTTGCCAAAGAGAGTAAATGGGCTGTTTTAAGGATTGCATTAATGTCTTCCTCTACCATTTTTTTTCTGTGCGTGTACATACTCATACATACACAGTCTTCCAATATTCACATGAGCCACAAGTACAAACATTACTCTAGCTTAGTCATGCTAGTGCTTTCATTTCCTTTAGCACTGAAATAAAAATATCATTTTAAAACAATCCATTGTTGTAAATTAAAGGCAACTTACATTGCATCAGCTTACCTGATATCCAATATCCATCCTCTAGATTTTAATTTTGTTTATGACCAACCTACTCCCAACAGAATATAAACTCTTTCAGAGCAGAGATTTCTACATATTTATTCAGTTCTATAACCCCGGTGACTAAAATACTTCTTAATATATGTGTATAAATGCTCAAGAAATATTTATTTTTTAAAAAACACGAATAACTGGCAATAATTAGTATCTCTTCTGTATAACCTGCTAGTTGCATTGTTTAGAACACTAAATCTATGATTTGGGTTTATTTGCACTGAAAAGTTCATTTCTCTTATGTTAGCCATGTGTAGTATAGTTTCTGATACTGAATATGCTACAGGTGAGAATATTAAAATATTAAGCACCTTTAAAGAGCAGGAGGAACCAGTATCAGGTTCTCAATAGGCCTTACTCAGAAAACTGTTGGGAATTTGATCTACCTTCTCCATTATTACTTGATCTTTCTGGTTTCTCTTGTACTTTTAGATTTTTTTTTTCTTTCCAAGCACTTCTATAAATTTATACATTAAAAGTGCAAGGATACAGAGGTTTAGAGTAAGATAATATGAACTGTGATATTTCCTAAGTAGTGACAGAAACTCACATTTCATATTTATTACCATTATTGCTCTTGGAAATTGCATGTGATATGCATTTTCTAAGGTTATACATATATCCCAGAAGCACAGAAATAAGCCTAAAATATATTAGCTTGTTGCATTGTTTAACATTAACTTTAATAAGTTCACAATTTATGTAAAAAGATATAAAGATGTTCTATTAGTTATTAATAAGTTATATTTTGGGTACTAATGGCAAGATATTTCATTTCTTTTATCAAGAAAATTCCTAAACTGAGTTCTCTTCAGTATTAATCTTCAGTCACATCCTTGAACACCTTTTTTCCTACAAAACAGGTATTCCTCATATAAGTTCAGACTTTTCAGTCAAATTCTGACTAATTCTGGCAATATCAAAACTATACACAATAATATGATAATTAAGTCAATATAAGTTGAAATATTCATTCTATTTTTAAATAAGCCTTGTTTCTAACTGGTGTTTCTTTCAGAATACCCATCCACCAATGAACTCTTCTGAAGTTGTTTCATGGTTTATAAGTAAAAGATAATACTGGGAAATTTTTGTTGCTAAAATGTCAATTTCAGGAGATATTAACTGATTCCTCATTGAGACAAGATCTAGGTAAAATTTTAAAAAAATTGCTTAATTTCATTACATGAGGCAATAGTCTATTTGATTTATAGAAGGATGGCTGGCTGGATGGAATTAGACTGATAAGATGTAAATGAATTGATGCACTCTGCTTTTTATCGATGTACTAGAAGCCTCGTGCACAAAAAATTGTGCACTGGCGGGGGGGGGGGGTCCTCAGCCCAACCTGTGCCCTCTCACAGTCTGGGACCCCTCGGGAGATAACTACCTGCTGGCTTAGGCCCGTTCCCCTGGTAGTAGATGGCAGGCCTGGATCCCCACTGGGTCAGGCGGTGGCTTGGGATCATGCTGCCGCCCGGCCCTGCACACGGCAGGCCCGGATCCTGCACTGGGGTGGGCGTCGGCTTGGGATCTCGCTGCCGCCTGCCCCGGGCGGGCGGCACAGTGGGATCTGCCTGTAGTATGCAAATTTAACGGCCATCTTTGTTGGGTTAATTTGCATACTCTTCTGATTGGCTGGTGAGCGTAGCAAAGGTACGGTCAATTAGCATCTTTGTCTTTTATTAGTGTAGATATTAAGCAATATGATATTAAAAACTATCTCACTGCTAACATGGGAAAGTCCTTCTATCTACCTAATATCCCTCCAACCTTCATGCAAGGTCACTGTGATTGATATAATAATTAACACAAGCAGCTATACTTTTTACTAGAATCCTATTAGCACAAAAGCACGGAAAACTACATACATTGATAAATTTGCTAACAAAGTATTCTCTGGGAGGAAAATGTAAATGCGAGTGTCAAATTTTACTCTAATTTCAGATATGAAAAAACCTCATTACTACAATATTAAAATTATGATATTACTAATAACATTAATTTGGTCTCTGAAACTTTTCTCACACTGAGTTCAGAAGAGATTTTCAAAATAAAATGTAATTGCTAAAAATAACAAAACGACCAAACAAAAAACAAAAAGTACAACTTTTGATGCTTTCCTTCTGATCTTTGGATAAACAACAAAGGCCTTCCCTGGACTGGAAGATACAGCAACATCTGCCTCTCTCACCTCTACAAGAGCCCCTCCCATGGCTCTCCCTGGCTCCTGGTGCCCCAGCAGGTGCTGCTTTCATTCAGTTCTTTCATGTGCTTGCTTTCTCACGGGGTGGGGCTTACCCACTACTTGGCCCCCCTGTCTAGCATGTTTGTAGATATTTTTCCATTGATTTTTTTAAAAAGAGTGGAAGGGTCAGGGAGAGACAGAGAGAGAAACATTGATGTGAGAGAGACTCACCCATTGGCTGCCTCCTGCACACGCCCTGACCAGTGCCAGGGATCGAGCTTCAACCAAGGTATGTGCCCTTGACCTGAATTGAACCCAGGACCCTTCAGTTCACAGGCTCTATTCACTGAGTCAAACTGACTAGGGCATCATTGTTATTATTACCAATAATGTAAGGCATGTCAGGGACCAATTCTCCATGTGGGACTCCTCCCATTTCTGCACTTGTTACACACATAGCACCAATGGCCCATTGTTCTAAACGATCTTTTCAAGGTGTATTATAAACTTCCATGGGACACAGAGATTTGTCTTGCTATGGAAGTAAAAGCAAATTTATTCACTGTCCAGAATAATAAAGATAATCAGTGAAATGAAGGAAGGCTTACTACTTACTATAAAAATCTTGGGTTACCTAAACTTCAAATTTATCTCATATAATGCAACACACAATGTGGGCAGGTATCTAGCTTCCCTGCCCCATGTTGCTCCCATGGGACTGAGAGCAAGAGGAATCAACAGATATGCTGATTCCCTATGGTTGCCAAGTTCTCTGTCTCTGACACAGGGTTCTGGTGTCTTTTACTAGTACCCATGGAACTGACACAGGCTAATATGTCTGCTTACAAAGGGGGTGAAATTTCAAACTCTTCGTAATTCTTAGTAGTGCATAAAAAATAGAGGGAAAATGTGAACAATATAAAATTAATGTGAAGGAAGACTTGGAAGAAAAGGAAATAAACAGAAAACAGTATGGAATACCCTGAAGTTAGGGAACCACATACATAAAATAAAAATCACACATAATATCAGCACCCAAAGATACTTCATGTCAGCTGTCTGATGTATTTGTATTAAAAATATTCCTTGTCTACACGTATTTGTTATAATAATTTATTGCTACATAAAACAATGTTGTGATAAATACTATTTGTTGTGCATGTATGAGGTCTATTCTGATTATTTCTATAGAATAACTTTCTATAATTTGAATTTCCAAATCCAAGGCAAAATGCTTACTGCCTTACTTTAGTGCCCTCCCAAAGGCAGTTTAAATGGTAATGAGGACTCTGAAGAAAAATAAAGAAGGAAAGGTGATTGTGTTGCGATTTTAAATGGGATGCTAAGAGCTAAAATGTTAATATTTGAGAAAATAAAAATTGAAAGAGGGGAAGGAGTCAGTTATGAAAATTCCAAGTAGAGGAAACTTCAAGTAAAGTCACCCTGAGTTTTTTTTTTTAAAAAAGTGGTGTTGGGAAGGGAGCTTGACCTATTTGAGAAAAAGCAAATAGGGCAATCTAAAGCTCTGTAAGCAAGGAATACCAAGAGCATAAGAAAAGCACAGTTGTAACAGGAGTCTAGACTTGTAGGCTTCTTGGAAGATGCAATCCACCATGGGTATTGATCACATGTTCATGCTGATATGCCAAAAATAGACCCTGACTGCTATCTATTTCTTAAGATACAATTTTCAGCAAGTAACCTTGAGAAATGAGGTAATGTCTCCCCCTGGACAAAGAGCAGGCTTTCTTCCTCTTGCTAAAAGTGATGAGAGCACAAGCTCAATGTTCTTCTCCTGTATTGTAGCCCACTTCATGAGCTGGTATATGTAACAGGATCATGGAACTTAGGGACATGGAGAATCCAACACAAATATGAAGCTCTGGCTACTGTTTTTACTGTGAGTAATAAAATCCTATGTCCCTAACCCAGGATTCCCAAGTCTTCTTCCAGCATCCATGAAACAATGGAAGGCTAACCTGTAACTTGCTAGTAGAGTAAAATCCAAGAATCTGAACTTGATAAGGTCACTTTTTATTTTCACTTTTATTCTGGATGATAAGAAGGTCCATTAGCGAGTTTGAACATAAGAATTAATGTAAGCAGTTATAAGGGGTCATCTTTCAGCTGCCTAGAGAACAGATTGAAATAAGACAAGGGTATAACAGGAAACTAGGTAGTTAAGGAAGCAGTTCCATTAATGAAGGCATGACATGATGGCAGCCTGAACAAAAGTTCCAGCAATGGGGATGTGGAGAAGCAGTTGCATTCTAATATATTTTGAAGGTAGACCTAAAGGATTTTTTGACAGGTTAGAGGTGGTATATTATAAAATAAAATAAATCATTAGTTACTAAAAGGATGAGACAAGATTTAATTAAATTCATACAAGACTGAGATTGAAAATTTAGATTAAGGGAGTTTCCTTTCATTTCCAGTTTAGTAAGAGTTTTTCTCATGAATGTATATTGAATTTTAACAAATACTTTTCTCCATCTCTATGAGAGGATCATAAGGTTTAACTCTGTTATTTTCTTAATTACATTAATTAGTTGATCTTGCTTACTTTCCTAGAATAAACACTGAGTTGTGATGTATGACTCTTTATTTCATACTTTTTTTTTAAAAAAGTCTTCATTGTTGAGAGTATTACAGATGTCCCCATAATTCCCCAATCACCCTCCTCTATCCCTCACCCACCCCACCCCAGGCCTTCACCAGCTTATTGTCTATGTCCATAGGTCATTCATATATGCATGTACGATCTTTGGTTAATCTCTTTCTAACCCCCCGCTCCTCCCTTCCCTCTGAGATTTGTCAGTCTGTTCCAAGCCTCTGATTCTATTATGTATGACTCTTTTATGTAGGATTGAATATGCTATTTTTTGTTAAGAATGTTGCATGCATATTCATGAGCAATATTAGCCTGCAATCTTTTTAAGTTCTTGTCAGCTTTTGATACTGCAATTAATCACAATTAATTTGCACAAAACTCAATTTTATCATCCAAAAGTGTTTGTACAATATTTGTTTCCTTCTTTAAATATCTAAAATAATTCATGAAGAAAACACCTCAACCTAGAGATAAAGTTTTTAAAATATGTATCTCTAATTGCTAAATATTTCAGTTTTTCTATTTTGTTCTGAATCACTTTAGATAAATTGACTTTTTGTAGAAATTTTTACATTTGATCAAGTGCAATATTCATTAATATAGTTAATAAGCTCTTGTGATCTTTTTAATGTCTATAGATTCTCCAGTGATGTTCCTTTTTTTCATGTTTGATATTGGAGAAGTGTCTTCTCTCTTTTGTCTTGATCATTCTTGCTAGATCATAGTCTTTTTTATTAGTTTTCCCCAAAAGAACTAGTTTTAGGTTAGTTGATATTCTCTATTATATATTTGATTTATATTTCAATAATGACCTGCATTATATTTATTATTTCCTTTCTTCTACTCTCTTTTTTTCTTCTACTTTCTTAATTTTAATTTTCAATTCTTCTAACTTCTTGAGTTGAATACTTAGAATGTTAATTTTCAACTTTTCTTCCTTTGTAACAAATACATTTTTAAGGTTATATAATTCCCACTAACAGATTTAGCTGTGTTTATATATTAGGAACTCAATAGATGATGATTAACTTCTAAATTACTTTTATCTGATCCTCTTAATACTATTAAAAATAGCTCAAAACCATAGTCTTGATCATTATAGTCTACATAATAAGCCATTTTATGTTTATGTTTAATAGGAAAATAGGATGTTCCAACAAACATATTCTCAATAAAATTATGTGAATATAATTTACTTTATTTTCTCTTGTAAAAGCCATTATACTAGAAAGGCACCAATGATTGAAGTTACAATAAATCAGGAACACATAAGGTAAAATTCCCTAGTTTATTTTACTTTTTTCCAAATTCCAGACTAATTGACTTAATGAAGTAAAAAAAAAAAATGACCTTTTCTGTAGTACTGAAGAAAATATTTAAAATAAGGTTAATTTAATAAATGGGAAAATGAGGACAATGCAATGGCCAATTGCATGTGTCATGCATGGTAAAGCGCTCAGACTGATCAATGACATATTTTCTACTATTGTTTAAATGATCTAGGAATGATTTTTGGAAAAGTATACTTATACCTTTTGGTGATTCAGTTATCTGTCTGACCATATTGATAAAATAATCTCTGGCACCTTTTGAGTACATGCCCAGATTCCAATATCCCCTTTCTCTCAGAACATCATGATGATCTATGCTGGTGTCAGCCTCTACAGCCTCCCTAAACCATGCTCAAAACAGAGCCATCTGGGTGTCCTATACAAATAGATATTGGTCCTGCAGACATGTTTGGTCACAGTTCAAATGGATTTAGAGTGGACAACAGATAGACGCCAGGCCAACCAATGTATGCCTCCAGAGATTGTAGAGCACTCTCATCATTCTCCATAGAGAAATTACAAAAATCAGAATCTGTGAACAAGAGAAACAGAAAATGCTGACATTTGTGTGTTGTGATTTTAGCAATAGTAAAGTTAAGAAAAATATCGATTACTAACTTTGGGTCAACACATAGAAACATGTGAAGTGTTTCAGTCCATATATGTTGGAACTTTTTCCCTTTTCTTCAGTTGCAGCATTGCTCTTCCCATAATCAGAAAGATAAACTACTACCACAAAGGGGGGAAATGGTAACACACAACTGTCTCTTAAATATTTTAATATCTGTGGGTGGGCAGCCTCTAAGGTGGTCCTCAACAATCCTTGCATCCTGGTTCACAGCCTTGTATAGTGTCATCCCTTCAGTGTGGGCTAAACTCATTGACTTGCTTCTAATACACAGATTGTGATAAAAGTGAAGAGATGTCTCTTTTAAGATTAGGTTACAAGAGTGTGGTTGCCCTCTGTGCTGGGTGCTCACTTTCTCTCTCTCTCTCATACCGCACATGCTCATATCACGTTGTGAGTCCTACGGTGAGGCTCCCACAGCATGATAAGAGCTGAGGTCTTTAGTCTACCAGCCAATGAGCTGATGAAGCCACCAAGAAAAACATGGGTGACACTGGAAGTGGAACATTTCAGCCCCAGGCAAATCTTGAAATGATTTCAACTCAGGGAACAGCTTGTATGCAACCTCATGAGAGACCATCTTAAATCAGAAAAAGTTTGTGGTTTTATCCAAAAATAATTTGTTACACAGAAATGAAGAGCAAACATATCATTTGACACTTTAAAGATGTTTTATATTTAAATATTATTTTCTTTAGCTTTCTAAAAACATAACCACACATAAAAAGGTAGTTAGTAAATCCATAGTTTGAGTTTAGATCATTTTGTGTTCTATTTCTTGAAATATTTTTTAATGAATTGGCAAAGAGGATATGACCTCTAGAAATATTTTATTGATCTCAAAGAGGAAGGGAAAGGGAGAAAGAGATGGAAATGTCAATGATGAGAGAGAATCACTGATTGGCTGCCTGGCAGTCCCATATTGGGGATGGAGCCCACAACCTGGGCATGTGCCCTGACCGGGAATTGAACTGTGACCACCTGGTTCATAGGTCGACACTCAACTACTGAACCACACTGGCCAGACTAGAAATATTGGGAAGCCTTTTACCTCAAAACAACCCCCAACATCCATGGAAAATGATATACTTTTTGCACAATAAATGGACACTATTCTATTAAGGCATAATGTTAAAAAGAATGTCAATAAGCAGAAAAAAATCCTCAAAAGCTATGGAGCAGAAAAGATTAGACTAAGAATACCCAAATGAATTTGACTTAATACTCTGAAAGTATCACAGGTGTTGATATTTGCATGATACATCCAAGCAGAATTTATAGCAACTTACCAGCTGTACTGTAAATAGTGTCTTATAAAAAGCCTATTAAGCAGTAATTGCTATTCAATATTCATGGCTTAATGAAAGTTATTTGTTGCAATTTTGAGCCATTTTAGATTCCTCATTATGTAAAATTATGACATGTGGAAGCTGTTTATATCAGTTAGTTTGGAAGAAAATATGTGAACATATTCTTTTTTTTTCCATATGAAAAAAACAACGTTGATTGCATTCAATTTAAATAGTTTGTGTATTTGTGTTATTTTAACAAAACTTTCTCAAAATGCTACTTGATTTTCTTTAAAGTTTTTCATTCAAGGGCATGGAATTAATATCTGAAATAAGGAGTTGATTTCTAATCAGTTATATCCATTGGTTATATAGACATATTTTAGGAAGTAAGTCTCTAAGCATAGAACAAGCTAGAAAGAGACTCATAATAATTCAAGGTCAGGATATATTGGATCTCAATGCTATTATTTAGTGAAAGAATGCATTAAAATTTGACAAAAAGAAGACACATGCCATAATAGAAACATTAGGCTAAAATCAACCCCAAATTATCTATCAATTTTTGATAGTTTGGTGAAAATAGACTGAAGTAGGGAAAAAATACTTATCAAATTAAGTCAAATGTATACCACATGTTTCTTTTTTTCTTATGTTAAATATTTTGAAATATTTCAGAGTATTAATGTATATTCTAATTTCTTGTGTCTTCTTCTGACAATTACCAAATGTGGGTTATATTCTGCATATAAAATATACTTCCTTATTTCCAAATTATCATTTTAAAATAAAGGTTAAGCTGTTAATCTGAAGATTAACAAGAAAAGATAGTCTGAACACTAAAATACTAGTAGTGCCCTTTTTCTCATACTTTGAAAATATTTTACTAATTAAATTTATGTTGTTTATAGTTAAGATAAAAAAAAGCATAAAATAAAAGGTATGAAAGTTTCATATTTTACTGTATATTTTAACAGTAAATATGTACAGCATTATTCAATCTACACTAATAAAAGACAAACATGCAAATTGACCATACCTTCGTTATGCCTTAAGCCACGCCCACCAGCCAATCAGAGCGACCATATGCAAATTAACCCAAA
>NW_005354999.1:1195167-1204996 GCF_000412655.1 Myotis brandtii
GACTGCAGCTTAGGTCTGCTCCCTGCTGGTAAGTGGACATCCCCCGAGGGCTGCCAGGCTGCCAGAGGGATGTGTGACTGCGAGCTTGGGCCCGATCCCCCAGGGAGCGGGCCTAAGCCAGCAGGTGGACATCCTCCAAGGGGTCCCAGACTGCAAGAGGGCATAGGCCGGGCTGAGGAACCCCCCCTCCCCTGAGTGCACAAATTTTTGTGTACCAGGCCTCTAGTATTAGTGTAAATAATATGATATTGCTGTTGTTCCAAGCCAGTTTAATTCAACACTCTACTCTAGAAAGTATTCTTCAAAAGAGAGTAGATTCCTTTTTCTACATCAAATGGAGAGTTGGACAAAGGTGTGAATATCAGTTTTTATCATGATCCCCAATCATCCCCCTAATACCTTCGTGTGTATTGGTTACAAAGACATACCGTCTATGTAACAACAATGCAACCATCTGAATGATAAAATTAATGCTGATACATTACTTCCATCTAACTCCATTCAAGTTTTTGATAATTGCTCCAAAAATATCCTTTTAGCAAATAAATGTAATCCAGAATCCTATTTGGTTTCATTTAGTTAACATTTTTAAAAATGTCTCTCCAATCTGGAACAGTTGAATCTTTCTGGACTCTCATAACTTTCACACCTTGGAGCATTATAGACCAAGTATGTTGTAGAATATTTCTCAGTTTGGGTTTACCTAATGTTTCTTCATGATTAAATTCAGCTTATGCAACCTGAGCAGAAATGATGTTGCATTCCTCTTATCACCTTGTTTGCGGGTAGTTTTTATCGCGCGCTAACAGGTGGCGCGTGGCGCGGGCCATTTTTGCTAATTTTTTGCGCAAATGGCAACATTCAGTAAAATTACGATAACTTTAGTTTACATATTTATACGTTACCGGCATTCTACCGCTAGTCTATAAAAAAACATATTAATACGTGTCCCGCGCTCTACTTACTACCAGTCAACCTAAAACGTATAAATACGTTTCCCGCATACAATGCGTTATACATCATGTTATATGGCCATGTTGTTAATTTGTTCCACTAATAGTGATGCTTACTTGGTCACAAGATGGCCACCCCCATGTTGTCACAAGATAGTTGGCAAGGGAGGGTAGTTGGGGGCAACCAGGCCTTCAGGGGGCGGGCAGTTTGGGGCAACTAGGCCTGCAGAAGAGGGCAGTTGGGGGCGATGGGGCTGGCAGGGGAGGGCAGTTGGGGGTGATTGGGCTGGCAGGGGAGCAGTTAGGTGTCAATCAGGCTGGCAGGGGAGCGGTTAGGGGGTGATCAGGCTGGCAGGCAGAAGTGGGTTAGGGACAAGCAGACAGGCAGGCAGGGGAGTGGTTAGGAGCCAGCAGTCCCAGATTGTGAATGGGACTGTGGGATCGGGTCTAAACCGGCAGTTGGACATCCCCGGAGGGGTCCCAGACTGGAGAGGGTGCAGGCTGGGCTGAGGGATACCCCCTCCCCCGTGCATGAATTTCGTGCACCAGACCACTAGTTAGTTATATAAAACAAATATTTTCATTACCTATTACTTGCATTTTTAAATAAAAATTATATCTCAATTATATAAATGAGGAAATCAATAGCCTGAACCCAATAATTTTGAGTTTCTTTTTAATATTCAATTTGTATTCCATGAATATATTTTCATAGTCAAATATACTCTTTACCACTACTGCATCCATTTTCTAAAGTCTCAAAGTGATTATGTTGCACAAAACTCTACAGTGCAAATATTGCATAACTTACTGAATATTCATCCTTATTCATTTGTAATCCTACCATCAGGGGGGAAACTGCTGTTGTAAGCAAAGTTCTGCATGTTGCTTTGCCTTCTTTGACTTATTTTCCTTAGAAAACATTCTCAGAAATGAGATTATTGGATCAAAGTATATAATGTATTACTATACCAATTACAAGATTACTGACCAAAAAAAAAAAACAGCCACAAAAAAAACCAAAAACACACACACACACACAAAACAAAACAAAAAAATACCATAACAGCCTTACCAGATAATACTCAGCAGGACTATATTTGATTTTGGGCCCTATTTTTTGTTGCTTACATGTTATTTTAAAATGTTCTCTGGTTTACTTTTATTAAATAAAACTGTTTTATTGAAGTATAATATACATACCTTAAAATCATTCATTTAACTGTACTGTTCAGTGATTTTTAGGAAATTTGTAGAATTAGGAAACCATCACTGTAATCCAATTTCAGAACATTTGTTTCAACTGTGTTAAATATTGACATGCAAATCCTTTGTTAACATTTGAGGTTTGGAACAGAAAAATGCATGCACACATGCTTCCCTGTCTGGAAAAGAATATGAATTATTTTTTAAAATATTGGACTGTCATAATCCTTACATTTATTTTATTCAAATCATCTCATTTAATTCCTTGGCCTGCCTGCTACACTATTCCTATTCCAGTAAGGACTCAAAAGGCTTAACTGCCACATTATAAACAGATCTTTATGTATTTCAGCACATTTCAGTAGCTAAGAAACATAGTTCCCAATATTTCTGAAAGCATGCCAATATGAAATTAGTAATGAACAGTTTTATTTTGCAAATATACAATTTATAATAGTTTGTTCACTTCCGTCATCTTCTTGCTCTAAACTAACTTGCTTGTTTCTTTAGCCTTCTCAAGCTTTCTTATTGTTTTATGTGACTCATAACATGAACAAGATAGATATTTCCCTTGCTCCTCACTCTTTGTCACCTCCCCTTAAAAACACCCACATTGGAATCTTGCATCTTCAGACTTTTCCATCTTTCCTCTTCACAGTCATTTATGGACCCTGTGTCCTAATTATTTCTCAGTGGCTTTTGCTCCTTGTACAGTGACACTCATTCCAACAATTCTTAGTGATTTTAGTAGCCACATAGATATTTTCAACACCCTTGATGACAATGACCTTTTCCTCTACCCAATTCCAGACATTCATCTCTATGGTTACACATCAGTTTGTGTTATTACCCATAACTCTCTAGGGACTCCATGATCTCTAATCCAAACTCCCTCCCTCTTCTATCCCAATTCCAGCAATTTTCTCAGCCTTCCTTACGCTGTTTATGTCCTCTCTTTTCTATTTAACAAGTTTAGAGTCCATTAACTATTACTAAAATTACTCCCCTCTCTCACTTCATCATGCACGGTTAGCAAACCCCATCTCTGCCCTTACCACTATGCAGATGTACATGTTTGAAGGAAAGCACACAATCTCAATAGTTGGTCTCACTTTAAACTCACAGATTACTAAATGTAAGTGGGCCCTGAAAGTAGACACTATTCTCTTAAAATGCTTACCTTTTGTTTCTTATTGAAGGACAAAATCATACATAAATACATGGCTCAACCTGAACCCCTGCTTTTCTCACCACCAATGTGTGTCTCCTTAAGTCTTCCCCAACCCACTTAATTTCAAATCCATAATTCTAGTCACACAAGCAAACACCTTGGAGATATCATTGACTCTGCTCTATTTCTCAAAACCTAAAGCAAAAGTGATGGGATCTTTCTTCAAAATTACAAATTCATCCACTTACCATAACCTCCCCTGGCACTGAGCTGAACTAAACCATCATCATTTCTCCTCTGGATCATTGCAGTAGCTTCCTAACAATTCTCAAGGCCTCAATTCTTATCTGGCCCCACAATGGTTTTGTTTAAAAAAAAAGTAACGATAGTGATTTTTTTTTCTTATTCCCTTAATTACAAAAGACAATATATAGAAAGTATAGAGTGTCATGCAGAATAATTGGGGAGGAGGAGAGGGTTGCGGTTGGAGGTGGAGAAAGCTTGCAATTGAAATAAGGTGATTATGTCCAAATTGAGCAGATAATATTTAAGGGAAGATTTATTTAATTTGATTATTTTATTTTTCCTTCAATTAGAAGGTAAAGTCCATGAAAACTGGGATTCTTCTCTTTGTTTACTGCTGTATTCCCAGAACTGAGAAATGCATTCTTTTAGCAAATGTTTATGAAGGACACTCAAATAGGAACATGGACGGTATGATCAAGAGAGAGAAGTCCTCTCTTCTTTTTTGAATTTAAAGTCATGAAATAAGGTAAGGGAAGGGAGGAGAGTGAACGCTTAAATGATGCTATTTAAACCTTTGGATTTTTTATGTTCTATCATAACTGGTGACAAAGAGATTAATTTTCATAAAATATGACAAGCATCCAATGGATGTTATAAGCATAACATTAATTATTTTGTAATGATTTTAGAATGTATGACATGAGCTCATTGCAAATATGGTTTGCTCATCTGACATTGTTTACCTGGCTCCTGTTAAATTAACTGAGCAAAAAATAGAGAAGGAAATAAGGAGTGATCAAGGAAGATGTAATAAGTTAGAAAATAGAGACTATGACTTTTTCCAACTAATTAATGCTCATAAGAGAAATCAGAAGAAAAGGTTAAAGGGGGGAAGTGGGTAAAGAGGCTAAATTACCAAAGAATGCAGAAGAATAATAAAAATACATAATTAGATAAGAATGTCAAAAATACCATCCTTACTTAAAATATAACTATAGTTTTTACACCTTATAGAGAGTGGTCTAGAGATATTTATTAGTTAGTAGTAACACAGTTATAATTATAATATCTCAACTTTACAAGTAAATCATATGCAATAGATGATAAAAATATATCATCAAGATAAGAAAGTAAACACAGATTTTAATTAAGGGAGGAGGCACAAAATGATCAAGACTTCTTTTTTATTTCCCCTTAATGGTTATTTTCAAAATGAAGCACAATAAAAAACACACTAGAATAATAATTGAAACATTTTAGTCTAATTAGACTGAATCACTTTGGAACTCTTTCACAAAGCTACTCCAAGGGAATAAAGCTAATAACTCACATAAAATTATTTTTCTGATTATGAAAGTAGTATATACTCATTGTAAAAATATCAAGCAGTATAGAAATATTTGATTTGAGAAGCAAAAATCCTTGAAAATGCAAGGATTATACTTTTAACAGTTTTATTTATATCAATTAACTTTTTACACGTGAACCTCAAAGCAAGGCTTTGTTCAGGTTGATAAGGAGAATGCAAAAATAAAAGAGACCAGGTGAGTTATAGACCCTCGCAGATGGTAGATACCACCCATATAATAGTGAAAAGCCACAATGAGGGATATAAATTTCTGTGAGATATAGAAGGGGGAGGAATACCTTCAGGTGGGAAACATAAACACTTCACTGAATATACAGCACTTGGAATTTATTCAGAAGGATGAATATATATGTCTGTTCTCTCAAAATATTCATTACCCCAGAGTATAAGATAATCAATCCTAAGAGCTTTGGCAGAGACTCTGATAGGGAGGACAGCTACTCATACAATACCATGGCAATAAAAGCACTTCTCCAGCAGGTCAACCTCTCCACTGAGTATGGCAATTGCATTTGGAATTACAGAGACAAAAGAAGTGGCATCCAGTTAGCCAGGTCAGCAAAATCAGTGCTTGAATCAGAGAGTGGCAAATTGTGCTTGCAATCAGAATAGGATAAACACTGATCACTGGGGAGTTGTGTGTGAATATTTATGAGCAATGAACAGCAAGAGAAAAACAAGCACAGCGGGCAGGCATATGAGTGATCAGGCTTTAAGAAATTCAGTCTGGTCAATCTTGAAGAGGTCTAAGGACAGAACAATTGGGATAAAGCTGCACATGATACTGTAGAGCAACTCCAGGACTGAGCAGTGAGTTCATTGCATACAAGGAAACTGATTGGATCCAGCAAAGGTTGTAGAATTGGGAACGAAACAATCATTCTTGTTCCAAAAAAAATGATTAATCTAGCCATTGTAGATTTAGAACTTTACATTTGTTTAAATGGAAAAGATAGGCAAGTGATATAATCAGGCTTAATAAAGGAGAAATCAGAAATAGTAAAAGTGAAAATGAAAAAAGTAAATTCATGGGTTCTAGGCTTAAGATATAAATATCTGTTGGAAGCCATTGTTCTGTCTACTTCACTTCTTATAAGATATTGAGGTTCCTATCCTGGAATAGAAACCACCATGTATACAGATGTCATATGGCCCTTGTTATATCAACCTGTGGAAACCGAAGCTCAAGGAACCTGTGCAAATGGTATTATTCTGGCTAATGCTATTCCTGCGAGTAAAACGATCCTCAGTCTCTGACCCAGTGGTCTTGTGACTTCTTCCAGCACACAAGAAACTGTGTCAGGATAGCTTGCCATTAGGGTGAACCCAGACATTTCACAGTCCTAGCCATTATCAATGTAATTGTTAAAGTAGGACTTTTTCAGGTCAGTGTTGTGGGGTTTTTTTATCATAATTATACCAGTAGAATTAGAGACTCTTCTACACATAACACAAATATCACTTCCAACTAGAAATGTTTTAGAGTGGAGAGATGTAGGAGAGGGAAGGTGAGAAGAAAGGTGTAATGCTGGAAATCTATTTTCTTTGAATCTGTATCTAAATGATAGGATATGATTTTGGACTGCATTATAATGCTCCAATGTCAGAAAATCATTTGGGAAAACATTTTCAAAAGTTCCATAGAATCTGTGAACTCCCAGAAACAAAAGGAAAGCACCAGGTAGCTTTTGGAAATGACTTACACTATTTACAATCAAAGAACAAATCATTGTCAAAATCCAACCATGGGAAATATTTTGAGTCACCAGATGAAACTCCATAGGGCTTCACATGTTTCTCCTTAAATCATGAAGATCCCAACCTGGAAACGTCTCACCCTAGCTAGTTTCAAAATTTGCTATATATTACTTAGTCTATTTAGATGCATATTGAATAAATATCATTCCTTCAATCATTCAGTCATTCATGCCTAATTTGTGCCAAGCACAATTTGCCTCTTTTTGCTATAGTCGAAATATCTCCAATTCATGTCCCTGCCTCTTGTCTTCGTAACCTGTATCATCAAATCTTAATTACGGATTTCCCCAAACCTTAGCTCTACTACTCTGTGCCCCTTGATATCAGACCTCTCCCTGATGGTAATTTTTTGAACTTTACATTTCCTAGCATTACTAACAATAGATAAGCAGGACCATTTTGTTATTATCATCAACTGGTGGATAAAAATACATGATTTGGAGAGATAAATAGAAATGTGAGTAAACAAAGACATATACTTTTTTTTTTTACTTAATGTATTATTTAATCTGGAAATATGTTAATGTTACCAGAATGGCTCTTTTATACTCATTATGAAGAAGTTAACATTTTCTATCAGTTAGAATTTTATACTTGAATTATCATTGCTGGTAGTGATACTTATTAAACAGATTTAGAGTTAGCACCATAACACCAAGACAATGTTTAAGGCTGCCAAGCATTCAAAAATTTCCAGTACTAAAATTCATTAACTTACACCCCAGGAGGTAATACTGAATAGCAAATATTCATGTAAAACTGACAGTTTATTATTTTATTCAATTTTTTAAAAATGTGCTATTAAATATTCCACACAGAAAATGTTGTTGACTTCCTTTTTATACAAAGCCTTTGCCTAACATTCTCCATTTTTCTATGAAAGGGAATGAATACAAATACACTGGTAGCACAATTTGAAACTCATTTTTATCCCAATGTCAGATTTTATTTTCTCCTGACTTTAAAAAACTAAATGAGGGACAGATCATTGTTATATTAGGTATTAGATATTATGATTCATTGGATAAAGCACATTGATTAGTATTATGATTTAAAATATAAATTAATGGTCTCATCAGAATCTCAGTGTGGAAAACTATACCCATGTGTGTTTTTCCTCTGCCTTCACTTTTCATAATAATAAACCCATTACCTCATTTCATATGCCATATATTTGATTGAACACTCTTTAAGTGCAAAACTACCACCTTGTGTTGTAGTTAATATGTACTAGATGGTCAATAAAATTGGAATGGATAGATGAAAATTTGAATTAAGGGATGAACATAGACTTCCCTTCTTAAACATATCATTTCTTAAATAAGTTACATTTATCCGAAGAACTTGCTTATACATAAACATTTTCTTTCTTCCTATCGTTATTCAATATTTTCAAAGGAATGAAAAAAACTAAAACTAGAATGAAAATTTAAAGCACAGCCCAGCCTGCGTGGCTCCAATGGATGAGCATCAACCTATGAGCCAGGAGGTTACAGTTCATTCCTGGTCAGGGCACATGCCTGAGTTGTGGGCTTGATCCCCAGTAGGGGATGGGAAGGAGGCAGCCAATCAGTGACTCTCTCTCATCATTGAGGTTTCTATCTGTCTTTCCCTCTCCCTTCCTCTCTGAAGTCAATACAAATATATTTTTAAAAAATTTAAAGCACAGCATACTGTGGGACTTAATAGTATTTAGACAAAAGATCTCAGACATATAGTTATCTATACTAATAAAAGCCTAGGTGGTCCTCATGCCCTCCTGCCCTTGTGCATGATGTTGCCACAAGATGGCCACCACAAGATGGCCACATGCACAATGGAGGCAGGGCCTGGCGTCCGCTCTGCGCTATAAGACTGGGGGGTCCCGAGGCTCTGCATGGCATCTCCACCACCTTGCGTGGAGGAGGAGAAGGAGGAGTGGCAGGGTGCCAGGGGCCTCGGGATTTCTGGGCCAATGGAACTTTCTGTTCAGCAGCAGGGGGTGGGGGGGGGAGGAGAAGGAGGAGGAGGAGGAGGAGGAGGAGGAGGGCAGCCAGGGAGGGCAGTTGCGGCCCATCAGGCTGGCAGGGGAGGGCAGTTGGGGCAATCAGGCCAGCAGGGGAGGACAGTTGGGGGTGATCAGGCTGGCAGGGGAGCAGCTAGGTGTCAATCATGCTGGCAGGGGAGTGGTTAGGGGGCAATCAGGCAGGCAGGCAAGTGAGCGGTTAGGAGCTAGCGGTCCCGGATTGTGAGAGGGATATCTGACTGCTGGTTTAGGCCAGATCACGACATCCCCCGAGGGGTCCCAGATTGTAGAGGGTGCAGGCTGGGCTGGGGGACACCGCCCCTCCATGCATGAATTTCATGCACCGTGACTTTGGTTGTTATATATCAGGTGCTCTCTGAGCATTTAGAAAATGGCAACTCAGAATGAACACAAAGTCATAATAATTTATAATCAATAGGTCACAGAGGATGTTATCACTTAATTGTATTCTATGCCATCACAGAGTATTCAATAGGCAGAATTTTAATCCCCAAATATCCGCTATTTAAATATATAAAACTTCCTACATGCAAAAATGTATTCATGCAAAAACCCAATAATGAAAATTATAATTTACATTCTAAAGTCATGTGTTTTATTTTAAAAATTAAAAACATATACATTTACATATATAAATCTACTGACATGTAATATTTTCAGTGTTTTCCATTCCTTCCTGTAGAGCTGATTTAATACGGATGAATTCCTTTTAACTTGAAGAACATCCATTAGGATTTCTTGTAGTGAAAGGTCTGTGGGCAATGAAATTTCCATGCTTATTTTTTGAAAATATCCTCATTTCACCTTCAATTTTTTAGGTAATCTTGTAGGATATTCTGGTTTGACATTTTTGAGCATTTAAAAAATGTAATTCCATTGTATTCATGCTTCCAGTTTTAGATGTTAAGTTGGACAGTATTTGGATCATTGTCCTCCTTTGTGTAATTTTTCTCTGGCTGAGGATTCACTAGACGTCTTAGAACTGTTAGTGTTGCATTTCACCAGTTTTGGAAAATGTTTGCAACTTTAACGCAAATTCTTTTTCCCCATCAACTGTTTCTCAGGTGCTTCCTTTGAAGTCATAGATCTACTTCATTCAT
>NW_005354999.1:1205076-1206779 GCF_000412655.1 Myotis brandtii
TAGTTCTCTATTATTCATTATTTTATATAAAATTGTTATTTTTTGAAAAAAATATAGCTAGTTCTATTTGTAACTCAATCATATAAGTGCTTTTCCTTGCTATAACAACTTTAACTTCATTTTGCAGCAGAAAGTTTTTATGCATACTTCTGATTTTATCTGATTACTAGAAGGCTTACATAAAATTGAGGCTAATAAAAGTAATATATTTTGCTACTTTAAAGAGGATACCCTTAAGTGACAATGTTAGTTTTTACTGCTATTTCAAAGCAGTGAAATATCAAATGACTACTACCCTAGTTTGTTGTTACTGCCTTAATCTGTGCTATAGTACCACAGTTTTAGTCACCATGCAAATAACTTATTATTATTATTATTATTAATATTATTATTACTATAAATTAGCTTGGCTTCACTGACCCCCTGGAAATGACTTAGAGATCCCTGGGGTTTTATGGATCACACTTTAAAAATACTGTAGAAGTGTAAATTTAGCCTTAATTTCAAAACCTCTCTCACCAAGAGTGCCCACTGAGCCCACACACATCCACAGAGGTCTCTGGTTCTGCCTTGTTAGATACCTACCGACATGTTGTAATTTTCAGAATCTCCATTTAAGTCATAGCGCCCTAGGAGCCTCATGTTGCCCCAAATTATCTCTTGCGCATTTGGCCAAAGATGAAATCTATGCAGACTTATGACGCCCCTCCTCTCTGCAGATTCCTTCTATTACCTGATCTCTGAACATCTATCACCTCGGCAGCCCCAGATTAGAGCTCCGTCTCCCCCGCATAGCCAGAACTCTGGGTTCTATCTACATAGTTGTCTGATGCTCAGCTGAGGTGATCTCCCCCCCACCCCCGCCCCAACCCTTAGGGATCTTAGGAATCAGAGTCCTGGACAGACTTCCAATATCTAAAAACAGTTGTCTTATACGTCTTCATCAACTTATTGGATTCTCATTTGAGGAGTTCATCGAACTAATTCATCCACATGTAGGCAGTTTCCTTTTCTGGATAGTTATCAGTTATAGAGACTTTCAGGCTGACATTCATTAGTTTTTTTTTCTCTCCCTATAACATTCAGGTTTGGGAACTTTATTTTAGAGATTTGGTATTTTTTTATGGAGTGTCTATACTTCTTTTGAAACCCTGTCTGACTGCAATAACAATGTACCAGCATACTCTCTTAAATTTAATTCATGCTCATAAAAGTCTACAGATAACTATAGATTCCAGAAACAAGGTTTCAGAAAACAGAGTAACACAGGAGTTGAGAACTTATAATATATCATAAAAATGATATAATTCTAAACTCATAAAATATATCCAAATTATCTGCTACAGTACAGCTCTAGTCAGGCTATTTCTTAAACTAAGAAAGATAAGTGGAGCCCTAGCTGATTTCATTCAGTGGACAGAGCATTGGCCTGTGGACCAAAGGGGTTTGATTCTGGTGAAGGGCACGTACTTCAGTTACAGGTTCCTCCCCAGCCCGGGCCTGGTCGGGGTGCATGCAGGAAGCAACCAATAGATGTGTTTCTCTCACATCAATATTTCTCTCTGTTTTTCCCTCTCTCTTCCACTCTCTCTAAAAAGCAATGGAGAATATCCTTGGATGAAGATAAAAGAAGAAAGAAAGAAAGAAAGAAAGAAAGAAAGAAAGAAAGAGAGAGAGAGAGAGAGAGAGAGAGAGAGAGAGAG
>NW_005354999.1:1206942-1215307 GCF_000412655.1 Myotis brandtii
GAGAGAGAGAGAGAGAAAGAAAGAAAGAAAGAAAGAAAGAAAGAAAGAAAGAAAGAAAGAAAGAAAGAAAGAAAGAAGGAAAGAAAAGTAGAAGTAGATCAAGGGCATAGACATTTTCCAGCATCTAATCCCAATGTGTAATTTATACAATTCAGGAGAAAAATCGAAAAGGACCTCCAAGATGTGAGACAGAAATATTTGATAAGTTTTCTGATAACAAATATTTGTGTAGAAAGCATCCACACGTTTTCTGATACACAAATATTTGTGTAGAAAGCATCTGTAGATTTTTTTCATGAATGTGTCAAGATTTTACTAGCATGGATTATTTTGCCTCCTATGACCCTATGCCCCAGTGACAATTTTGTAGTGTTTAGCTCATTCATAAAAGAGATCCTGTCTTTTTAACATGCTTACTTATTTTAGAAGACAGATGAGAGACAAAAGGAAGGAAAAATGTCTTTAACAGGTACGTGAAGATTAACAACATTTTGTACTTTTATTCCTATATTTGAACTGTCCCTATTACTTCCTATTAGTAAAAGGATGGATTCATGTTTTCTATTTTCATTAATCATGAAAGATAACTTAAAATTTTCCACGAAAATGTA
Source organism: Myotis brandtii (assembly GCF_000412655.1). Taxonomy (NCBI): domain Eukaryota; kingdom Metazoa; phylum Chordata; class Mammalia; order Chiroptera; family Vespertilionidae; genus Myotis; species Myotis brandtii. The sequence continues at coordinate 1,207,554 of NW_005354999.1, forward strand.
TTTCTCATCCTTGATTATATGTGAATATCTTTTATTTGCCCAAAGTATTAGATTTGAATACCAAAACATACAATGTCATGAATATACATCCTGTAATTAAACTAATACGTGATAAATACAATAAAAGTAATATATTTTCATGCATGTATTTTCCTGAAACATATTAGACATCAATAGCTTCCATTTATAACCAAACACAAATATTAAAGCAATTTTTTGTTAACATTAAAAACAGAAATAATATGTGTGAAATTACTAGTGGCACATTACCACTATTAAAGAAACATGCCCAAATATTAAGGTCCAATATCTTTAAAATAAAGGAATACACCCAAGGCACGAGGCACAGTTAACTCTGACTTTGCAAGAAAGCAAACAATAACCTGCTGTCCCTTGAGATGCTACAAGAGAGAAATATGGCAGACAGGTACTCAGTAATTGTTTTCATCCAAGTTATTATAATTTTAATAGTATCACAAACACGGTACCACTCATTAGTTCATTGCAAACCATTACTACGCATTTAGCCTCTGTGGTGTATTACTTCCTGTGCAAACAAACAATAACATAGCAAACTGGAAATTCTTCCAGACCAGCAGATTGATGGCAGAAATTACTCAGCGAAAGAGAAAGCCTTCCGCAGCTTCAGAAGTGCTTGCTACACAAGAATGATTAAGCGTTTCTGTACAAAACCACAAATCACAATAATGATCAGATGAAAAGTTCCAATAAGAAACCTAAATGCACCAGCTGGCCTCCATCACACAGCAATGTTACAATGTAAAATGATGACAGTCTGAATAGCAGCGCTGGCAGCTTCAGAATGCTCTGTCTCGAGTTAGCTCCCTGTTTTGACAAGCACATCATAAAGAAAAACTGACAAATCAAAAGAGCATCAAACATTTAACACTTGCAAAGGGAAAAACAAAAGCATACATGATTTTCCATACTGACAGCTCTTAAAAGTCTAGAAAGCATTTTTTAAAAAGCTCTGTAACACTGTCAAAAAATGTATAATCTTCCTAATCCATACTAAATTTTGACCATTATGTCTCAATAATGGAAGGTGTTTACTGAAAAGTAAACACATGTGAGCTTTGTTAAAAAAAATTGTTGATCACATACAGATGCTGTATTATAGAAATGTACACCTGAAACCTACATACTTTTATTAACAAATGTCACCTCAATAAATTCAATAAAAAATAAAGTCTAATTGTGACAGTGAATTTTGCTGCTGTCCTCAGCCTTAGAATTTGATGGACAGCTTAGAACCTAGATACACACATGGCTCAACCTCTCACTGCCTTTCGGTCCTTATTTTCTCAATGCAGCCCTTCCTGGTTACCCTATTTAAACTTACAGCATCTGCTCCTTCCAGTTCAACAACATATCCCATCTTTCTCCTTTACTTTCTTTTTTCTCCATAAAACTAGGTTTCTGTACCTCTAGTGTCTAGTAAAACCCATGAAACAAAGACGTACTTACTAAATATTTACTGCAGCAACAAATAGACTGGATTCTTATAATTTTTAAATATATTCTTATTGATTTCAGAGAGGAAGGGAGATGGAGAGAGAGAGAGAAACATCAATGATGACAGAGAATCTTTGATCAGCTGCCTCCTGCACAACCCACACTGGGGATCAAGCCCACAACTCAGGCTGCCCTGACCTGGAATTAAACCATGATCTTCTGGTTCATAGGTCGATGCTCAACCACTGAACCATGCTAGCCAGGCTAGACTGGATTATTATGTCTAGTTTAAAGTTCAATCTAGCTATTAAATATAACACGTTTTAACCACTTGCTTTATCATCTCTAGGATTTGCCATTTTTAGAAAACTAACATTTGTTAAGATATCCCAGATACTAAACATGTTATCTAATTATTTTCCTCTATTATATTATTTGTCTTATAAAATTAATTTTAAATTAATATTTAAATTTAGCCAGTTTTTCTATGAGAGATTCAAATGGGATTCAGAAAGATGAAGCAGAACGCCCAAGTTCAAAAAATTAATGAGAGGCAAAGCAAAAATTCAAATCAAAATCTTTATTTTTACAATAAAGCAAGGTGTTCAATGATTATTCTCTACTTACTATACTTAAATATGGGCTATTTTGTTGTTTTCAGAGATTTTACTCAAAACATGATGCTTTGTTATTAAATATATATTTTAAATAGTGGGTTTTTAATCTCTTTCTAATCATGCTGTATTTAGTAGTCAGGGTTGAGTTATTTACTTTTAAAGGTTTTTTTTTATGTGAAGTCAATTAAATGAACTCATACTTTTTTTTTAATATATTTTATTGATTTTTTTACAGGGAGGAAGGCAGAGAGATAGAGAGTTAGAAACATCGATGAGAGAGAAACATTGATCAGCCGCCTCCTGCACACTTCCCACTGGGGATGTGCCTGCAACCAAGGTACATGCCCTTGAGCGGAATCGAACCCGGGACCTTTCAGTCTGCAGGCCGACGCCCTATCCACTGAGCCAAACCGGCCACGGCAAACGAACTCATACTTAATGACACTTAATCTGCTATGAACATTTAGCTAAAAGACAAGATATATAAAGAGTTGTAAATGTCATGAATACTTTAAAATATTTATTATGATTATTTTTTAAAAGGGAGGAGAGGATTATTTGTAAAAGTTCATAAGCATAACATTCCCTGATAGTACTGTAATTTTTCTTTGCCAATTTTTAAAATGACTATAATTTTAAATTACAGAATTTCCAGGATTGCTTTTTCTACTACTACTTTCATAGTCATGTGTAATGGATTGATTTTGAATACTCATGTTTTCAATTTTAGAATACATATTTTCAAGGAGACTTGGAGAGTTTGGGTATCAGGTAAGTCTGAATGAACATTCTAGAGTAAGTCATTTAAACCTAATGCTTCTGAAGTGATTGTTCATTGATAGTGAAGCCAGAATCTGATAGTCACTTTTCTTTTTTTTAACCTTTGGAAATTTTCCATTAGTTGGGAAGGCTGCCAAAGCTTTCTTCTCTGAAGAAGAAGGATGTAAAACAGATCTGAATAGCATTACATCAATTTTCTCTCTCTTGGCAAAACTACAAATGCATACAAACAAAGATTTTAGATTCCTATTAGCAACATAAGCTTTTGACTCAAATCTAGCCATGACTCAACTTATTGCTACAAATCTGCTTAAGTCTCCATTGACTCTTGAAACAAAGGACGAGTCTTCCATTACAGAGGAAGCATGTATTGATCCAGGGTTTTTGAGTCGGTCTACCATCAAGTATATAGTAAGAATGCTTTCACTAATGCTGGACCAAGAATCACATGTGTAATATTAGAAGCAGAAATTTCTCAAGTTAAGATAGTTGAGCCCTTATGCTCCCAAAGTCTTATTTCTCATTTGCACTTCCTTTTCTTTTTTTAATTACATGTTAGCAGTAAGAATCTCTGGCACCTACCTCAACCCAGGGGTCCTGCCAAAGATAGCATTGGGAAAAGACAAGCAGAGTTCAGGCCAAATAAAGAAAAAATTCAAAGCAGCCAAAGCATGCCCACATGAGTCAAATAGGAATAAGGTTAAGAGAAATGGGAAAGACTTAGTGTTAAGATGAGCACATGAACTCAGTTATTAGAACAAAACATTAAGGTCAAAGCTGGATAAACAAAACAGATAAATCTATGTCCTGCCTCTGGTTTTGGGTTAGCGTCTCATGATATGTATAAAATACAGGGGAAAACGACTAACATTTGCTGGCCATAGTTTGCCCACGGCTGCTTTAGAAAATAGGTGTTAAGAAATAAACCTTTCACAAACTAATGTCTACAGATTTACATGCATCTGCACACATTTTCTTTATTGTTTCTGATAAAACTGAGGATACTTTCCACACATCCACATGCAGATAGGACCTCTCACGTCTCACTCTCTCAAAGACTTTGATTGCTTCTCTGCACCACAGAACTCTCCCGGCTTCACTGAATGCAAAGCAGGACCAAAAGCTCTCTGGCAATTAGCTCAAACCATAAAGTAAAACAAATTTAAAAAGTACTAAAAAAAATCGTTATTTATAATAAGACTCCCATCATTTTCTCCTAGAACATGTCTTCTATTTCCCTATTTTCCTTGACTCCCCTAACTGTTCTACTATGAATTGCAACCCCAAACTATCAAAATTCAATATTTTCCTGTAAATATCTCAGTCAGCCTCTCTACAGAATGGACACAGTCAACATTTCCCTCCTTGTTAAAATTTCTCTCTTGGCTTTGGTTTCACCATGGACTCTTGATTTTCTCCTACTTCATGAGTTGCTCCTTCTGTTTCCTTTGCAGGCTCTTCCTCTAAGCACTGGCATTTTCCAGGGATTTGTTCTCTTCTTTGTCTTCAGTCTCTCCTTCATCCATTTCCACAAATTTCATATACCGGAAATATTGCTGGCCTTTTAAAACTTAACATGTTTAAAATGGAGTTCTAGATTTATTCTTCTTTCTTGCTTCCAGGCTTACCTGATTCTTAAAATTTGCCAATGTGATTAATACAATTAGTTCAAAATCAATGTAGATTTTACCTCTCCTTGGTTCTCCATGTAAAATTAATCAGTGGGCCTCGTTGTTTCTACTTTCAGGATATATCACCGATGATCCACTTCTCTCCATCTACAACACCTATCCTAGTCTAGGCCACACTCTTCAGTTCATTTGTCCTCCCCTCCTCATATTCTCTCCTTATTCAGGGCCTTCACACATGCTGTTTCCTCTGCCTCCTCTGCCTCACTCTTCTTCCTCGAATTTGCCTGATAATCTCTATTTAATCCTCCATGTTTGTGCCTTGATATCATAGCCTTAAGAGGTGTGACAGCTCTATCAATTAAGGTAGCATGTCAATTCCATCTTGATCACATAGTGATTGAATAGTGTATTTATATACCTATTCTTTAATTTTAAAAAAGCATATTAGATGTTAGCCTCCATAAAAGAAAAATGGATGTCTCCTTTATTAACTAATGCCATTCTTAGAACTATGACCATATTATAGGTAAATAATAGCTGAATGGGTGAATGAATGAATGAAAACATACACACACACACATACATACATATATACATAAATGTAGTAATATATTTTTTAGTCTTCCTGCATTACTATTCCCAAGAATTTGCTTGTGTCAATTAAGAGTTCAATGCATTAGAAGATATTGCATGCCTTTAAATGGAGTTTACTGATAATATAAAGCTGTCTTTTCATAATTTGATATTTGTCTTTATTTTGTCATTTATTTTTTGCAATTCCACATAATAATAAACACATTAAATTATAAACCCTATAGATGAAAAAAAACTATTTTAGGTCTCTCCAAGTAAATAATTTTTAAAAAAATAGATTTGATTTTATTTTTACAGAGAGGAAGGGAGAGGGATAGAGAGTCAGAAACATCAATGAGAGAGAAACATTGATCAGCTGCCTTCTGCACACCCCCCACTGGGGATGTGCCCGCAACCAAGGTACATGCCCTTGACCGGAATAGAACCTGGGACCTTTCAGTCTACAGGCCAATGCCCTAGCTTGAGCCAAACCCTAAGGGCAAATAATTTTTTAATATATTTTTTATTGATTTCAGAAAGAAAGGAAGAGGGAGAGAGAGATAGAAACATCAATGATGAGAGAGAATCATTGATCAGCTGCCTCCTGCATGCCCCCTACTGGGGATCAAACCTACAACCCAGGCATGTGCCCTTGACCAGAATCGAACCCAGGACCCTTTGGTTTGCAGGCCAACGCTCTATCCACGGAACCAAGCTGGCTAGGGCCAAGTAAATAATTTAAAATCAATTCTAAATTTCACTAATTGAAGAAAATGCATTTTGGACTCATTATGACTATATTCCTGCATGACTAAGAAGAATTATACATTTTAGTAACTAAATTGACAGACTTAAAATTAGTAGAGAAGGTGTAAACTGAAGCTATCTTTATTTTGTAGACATTTCATTAAGAACATGGTGTCCCTATATTTCAAGAGCCCAGATCTGCACTCAAATAATGTAGTCATAGGAACTAGGATAGTAGCCAATTATTGATAAAGATAAGTGCCAATATTTGTGATTTATTAACCTGAGGTAATTGTCCAATGAAAATAAATAGAGCCCTTGTTAACAAGCTAGAGTTGTATAACTACATAAAATGGCTTTGCATTCTAAGAAGACAATAACTAACTTTCAGAATGTTTGTTCCATATAGAATTGAGTTTATACTCAGCAGAGTAAAATATACCAATAGATAGTAGAAAAGAGACCATTATAATGACCATTAATTCCATTCCAGCCAATTTTGCTTTTGTCAACTATACTTGGTTATGTTCATTAACATAGCCCAGAATTGCGTGAAACTAAAATATAGTACTCAATTTTTCAAACACTTTAATTTTTTATTTAAATGCATATTGTCTCTATATGGAATTATATGGCTATATAACTATTGAATTAATCTGAGACTATAGTATATTTTATTATTAATTTGGATTTCCCACAATAGCTAGTACCATGCCTTATTCACAGTAGGTACTCAACAGATATTCACCGAGTTGAAAATACTTTTTCCCATTTACTTGAATATAATAAAGTAATAGGAAGAAAAAAAACAATGCATTACAGAGATATTTACAACACAGTGATGATTTCTCAGAAAATTTGAGAAAACCTAAGAAATAGTATGTCTTTTCGGCAAAATGCTAATCAGTATTCAATTATATTTAAAAAAATAACTCAAGCTAACTAAAACAGCTGTACATATGAGAAAATGATACCTCTTATAAATCTAATATAACAAATACATTTAAATTTCTTTTTAATTATCATCATGTTCATATTTTGTCAATAAAGTATATTCATCTTTTTCTTGATAATTTACTAGATTAAAGAACAAGGTTATATGGGCTTTTCAGGATTCATTAAGTCCTCAGGGAGATTGATCCCTGAGATCTAAAATATTGAAAGCAACACAAAGAACACACAGAACTTTTAGTAGATGTAGATAAAGATTTTCCTAAAAGAGTATTTTCATTCTGCACACTACAGAAATGGATTACTAAAACATTGTTGTGAAATTAACTTTCACCATTCTCTGATAATGCTTTTCTACAAACATTAAAAGGTAAATATGTAAAAAATTCAGGTATATAATTTGAAAACTATATAGTTAGATTCCAATACAAGTAGCTCTCCATCCCTCCTATAGATATACAATTCAGTCAGCTTCAAAATTGGTCAAACATCACTATTAAAACTGTAAGTATAAAACACTTTGTATAACATTTATTTAAAAATTCTGTGAATTTTTTGTTTGTCATTTGTCAATATTACCCCTTTTTAAAAAATTCTTGGTATAGGATCAATAAGATAGATGTTACAGACAATATAAGGGAGAATTTCTGATTGTAACAACAGCATAAACTGGATGCACAGGACCAATGTGAAATAATTAATTCCTAAATTGCACAGATGACCTAGACATGTAAGACACTTTCTATTCAATAAACAAGGCATGCAGCCTGCCAGCTGTGAGTTTGACATGTTTGTAGCCATTTATCATTTCTATATATTAACTATAGCTTATAATCTACACTAATAAAAGAGAAACATGGTAATTAGCGTACTACCGCTACCCTTCCCATTGGCTAATCAGCATATCCTTATGCAAATTAACTGTCAGCCAAGATGGCAGCCGGCAGCCATGCACTGAAGCGAGCAGGGAGGCTTGCTT
>NW_005354999.1:1216709-1233967 GCF_000412655.1 Myotis brandtii
GGGTCCCCACTGGGGTGCCTGGCCAGTCTGGCTGAGGGGCTGAGGGCTGTTTTCAGGCTCTGTGGGTGACTGAAGCTCCCAACCACTCCTTTCTTTCTTTTTTTTTATTTTTTATTCTGGGCCAGCTTTAGCTCTGGCTTTAGCTCTGAGGCTTGGCTGCTGAAAGCAGGTATCTGGTTTGTTTGGGTTCTATCATCGATACACTGTATCAACTCCAGCTCTGAGATCCCGGCTGGCTGAAAGCGGGTTTCTGGGGTTTTGTTTATCTTCTATAAATGTTACAATGTTTCAACTGAAGCTCAGAGGCCGGCAAGGCAGGCGGGGAACGTTGGAGTCCTCTGTCACTGAAGGAAGCAAGCCTCCCTGTTTGCATCAGCTGCCTGGCTGCCGGCCGCCATCTTGGCTGACAGTTAATTTGCATATCTCCCTGATTAGCCAATGGGAAGGGTAGCGGTCATACGCTAATTACCATGTTTCTCTTTTATTAGTGTAGATAATAGCATCTTTAAGTTTTTGTTAAAAAATGTTTGTCCTCTCCAGCAATGTTGTTTCATAACAAGAAGTCTTTAATTTTTGTCTTTTAAAAATATATGTATTTTTATTGAGTTCAGAGAGGAAGGAGAGGGAGAAAGATAGAAACACCAATGATGGTAGAGAATCATTGATCAGCGGCCTCCTGCACAACCCCCACTGGGGATCAAGCCCACAACCCAGGCAAGTGCCCTTACTGGGAATCAAACCACGACTTCCCAGTTCATAGGTCCAGGATCAACCACAGAGCATGCTGGCTGGGCTAATTTTTGTCTTTAATAACCAAGCTTTTAGTTCATTGCATAGATACACCTACTTCTTGTTTTTATACCTGAGTCAGGATAGAAAATATTTGGTTCAGAAGAAAACAGGTAATTGGGATCTAGGAGCCATGAAGAATACAGATAAGATTCTCTATATTAAAAGTGAAATGTTTTAGCTTCCAGAGGAGAAGCCCAGGGCATAATATTCTTTATAATTGTTTTATTTCATTGTTTTACTTACTAGCTTTTTTTTTTAAAATATATTTTATTGATTTTTTACAGAGAGGAAGGGAGAGAGACAGAGAGCTAGAAACATCGATGAGAGAGAAACATCGATCAGCTGCCTCCTGCACATCTCCCACTGGGATTTCATTGTTTTACATACTAGCTTTTTGACTCACTACTGAGAATGGGAATGAAAATAGACAAACTTCAACCTATTTTCTCACAGGATTGCTTAGGATGGTTTGAAACCAAGGACCTATGATGACAATTCAACATGGGAAACAGCATCAAAGTAGTAATGCCCTTCCAAAATGCCTGCAATCATCAGCTGGCTCTAATGTAGACTTAGTGTGACCAAGAGAAGTGGCAAAATGTTAAATTTTCTAGACTCATCATTTTGGAAACATGGAGGTTACAGTGGAAACTTGCATCTGCATCAAACCCTTCTGTGAAAATGGAATGACACTACATTGTATTACACATCTCCCTTTAAAAAAAAAAGCTCACATGTCCATTTGTACTCATATTTCTGTTTTGAGAAAAACATTCAGAACTTAATGTTGTGCTCAATACAGTGGGGCCTTGACTTACGAGTGTCCCGACTAACGAGTATTTTGAGATACCAGCTGTCTCTCGGCCGATTTTTTGCATTGAGTTGATAGAGTAATTTGAGTTAACGAGCTCCTTAATGAGCTCCTAAACGAGCTTGGTCTCGGAACGAATTAAACTCTTAAGTCAAGGCCCCACTGTATTAGAATTTTATGAATGAAAAGAAACACCTATAATAATCATATTCCTTAGAAACCATTCTATAGAGCTATGCAGTTTTAACATGGTCCATAAATATTAAATAATCATAATCACATTTTTCTGGCCCTCAGATTAACCCCAGAACTATATAATTTGGTGAAAAGGTAGACTATTTTATTTTCATGTTAAAAAGAATGTAAAGCCCAATTCTTTTAGAGTGAGATTTATTTGTTCTATGAAGCTAACTTGGAAAAAGAGATACTTCTCTTTCAATGGAAAATGTTAATCTTATAAAGACCAGAATATAAAAATTTCTATCTTGGTTTAGTACATTTGTGCAAAATAAATGGATACAGGTTAAGCTGACATTATATTCCCTTTCCCTAAGCTCTAAAAGTTTAACATATCTTTCTCCTTTTCCCAACAACTATACATCAAAATACTAGTATATGGAATTTTGAATCACAGAGAAAATCTGAAAATTAAATAATTTCACTTCAAAGTTAATTCTTCCAAATTCTCCAAATTTATAAAACTATTATTCCTATTGATCCCACTGGTTCAATGCCAAAGTAAAATGCTGGGAAGCAAAACACTTCAAAGTCAAGTTTTTACCATGTTTACTTGCTCAAAAAAGTCTTTTTTTCTCATTTTTTATACAGTTATCTTCTGTTCATACAGAAGATATGATGCATGTGTGACAGAAAAGGAACATACCACATCCAGATGAGGTCCCTACTAGATAAGCTCTTTAAACCACTTATCTACTATCCTGTTGTTTTTAACTAATGTAAAATTTGATGGGATAATCACTATGACTACATCACATACTTCCATGATTTTCCACCATTAAAGCCATTCTCAAACATTACTGATTGTAAATTTTAATATATCAAGCTTATTTTTCTTTCATATAAAAGTCAGATGAGACTGTTCCTTGAATGACCTTTCACATGGTAATTCAAGTAATGAAGTTCCTTGTACCTTGTGGGGCCACTATGCCCTTCGCCTTAGAATTATGTGCTAATAGCTCATGGGTAGGCAGTGAGGAGGCAGTCATGCCATTTCTTTAGCATCTGGTCTCTGAACTGACTCTGGTTGGACACACAAGATCTAGTCACATGATCTCACAAAGCAAGGGCTGCCGTGAAGGGATGCTGAAAACTAGTTCCTGACCAGCAGCCACTTGCCAGCAACAAATCTCTGTGGTGGATTTGTTGTATGGCCAGCTTTCTCTGCCCTTAGATGATTATTAACGAATATAAATTACATTTCAAAATCATAATGTGAATAGAGAATTAAATAAGAAGCATTGAGTTTCATATTTTGACACAAAATAGGCCCAACATTAAAGTTGTATTAAAGTATTTAAAGTATATATATATTTTAAATCTGGAGGAACTAAATAAAAGCAGGCCAAAGAAAAGAAAGATCATTCACTTAAATATAGCAGCACATGACTCTAAGTATCCTAATTATTTAGCTATATCAATCAGCTACAGAATGAAGGCTTTCTACAAAGCTAAAAAATTAATATGCTCCAACCCTGAAGTCCATTATGCAGAAATACTATTGTCTATCTGCCAACATTTGGCTAGCAGGAGGTTTAGCTGTAATTTATCCAAGATGTTGGATTCTTTAGTAAAAAGTCAGTAATAGAAAGTTTGGATTTAAAATTTAAAATGTCTTGATTAAAATGAAATGCAATAATAGCAGCATTGATCATTGAAAAATCACAATATTAAGAATAATAATACAAATTATCTAAAATACTAAGAAATAAAATTGATTAGCTGGAGAGGGAAGTATTTAGAATGAGAAATACTCATTTGATATGGTGATTACCAAAAACATGTAAAACAGTAATTAGCACCTCATAGCACCTGCCTATCAAACACCAACTGCTTCAAAAAATAATAGATCTAAATAGCAGTTAGAATTAAAAAATTCTGCACATTTTGTTACAGTTTAAATATCTAGCATATCTTTTCCAATATTGGGATATTTTATTAAAACCATCTTCTTATCTAAAAAACATCACACACACATACACACACACACACACACACACACCCTGCAGCTCCAAAATATGTTTTTGGTACAATCAAATTTCTTTCATTTGCCACTATATTTTTGCCACTATATATTTTTTCATGTTTCATCATGTTACATGCTACAACTTGAATCAAATGACTGGTATTACACCACCACCACTAGTTATACAATCCATCCATTATTTAAGACACAGACATACACACACACACACACACACACACACACACACACACATGCACACTTATTGTTGAAACTGAAGAGAGATTATAAGACTTTAACTATACCACTTTTTAAAAATTAAAACTTTATTTTTTCAGAGTAGTTTAAAATTCACAGAAAAATTGAGCTTATTGCTGAAACTGAAGAGAGATTATAAGACTTTATCTATACCACTTTTTAAAACTTAAAACTTTATTTTTTTCAGAGTAGTTTAAAATTCACAGAAAAATTGAGGGGATGGTATGTAGATTTGCCACATTCTCCCAGCCCCCAAACATGCAAAGCCTCCTCCATGTTCAACATCTCCCTTCACAATGGTACATTTGTTACCTTTAAAAAAAATCCTCACCTGATATGTTTTTAATCATTTTGAGAAGGAGAGAGAGAGAGAGAGAGAAACATTGATCAGTTGCCTCCCCTATGTGCATCAAACCAAGGATTGAACATGCAACCTAGGTATGTGCCCTGACTGGGAATCAAATCCACAACATTTTGGTGCACCGGGGACTCTCCAACTGAGCTACCTAGCCAGGGCCATTTGCTATTTTTGATGAACCTACATTGACACATCCTAATCACCAAAAGCCCATGGTTTACATATGGTTCCCTCTTGGTACTGTAAGTTCTATGGGACAAATATATAATGACATGTATCCATCATATGGCAACACACAAAATAGTTTCAATGCCCTCAAAATCCTCTGTGTGCCACTTAATTATCCCCCCCCCCACACACACACACCCCAATGCCTGGCAACCACTGGCCTTTCTACTGTCTCCATAGTTTTACCTTTTCCAGAATGTTACATAGTTGGAATCATAAACTATATAACCTCTTTTTGACTGGTTTCTTTAACTAAATAATATGCATTTAAGATCCCTTCATGTTGTCCTAGCTGGGTTGGCTCAGTGGATAGAGCATTGGCCTGCTGAATAAAGGGTTCCCTGTTCGATTCTGGTCAAGGGCACATGCCCAGGCTGTGTGCTTGGTCCCCAGTAGGGGGCGTGCAGGAGGCAGCTGATCAATGATTCTCATCATTGATGTTTCTATTTCCCTCTCCCTTCCTCTCCAAAATCAATAAAAAAATATTAAACAAAAATATCCCTTCATGTCTTGACAGCTCATTTGTTTTTAGTGCTGTATAATGTTCCATTGTCAGTGTACCACCGTTTATTAATTCACCTATGGAAGGATATCTTCATTGCTTCCAAGTTTTGGCAGTTATGGATAAAGTTGCTATAAACACCTCTGTGCAGGTTTGATTTTGTACATTCATTTTTTTTTCAACTCCATTGGGTAAATAACAGGGAATGTGACTGCTGAATCATATGATAAAAGTATGGATATTTATCCACTTTTTCCTCTCTTCAAAGACTTCTCTGTGCAGGTTTGATTTTGTACATTCATTTTTTTTCAACTCCATTGGGTAAATAACAAGGAATGTGACTGCTGAATCATATGATAAAATTATGGATATTTATCCACTTTTTCCTCTCTTCAAAGACTTCTACTATTCTTTTGTCTATTTGGAAACAACTTCACCAAGCAATATTTGAAGCTTCCTTTGTTGTACTTTTTTCTAATTCTTACTCTTTTCCTTGTAAAGAAATATTATGAAGCAAGAAAATGGCTTAGGAGGAAATGAATTCCTTATGTTTATTATTCAGAGTAGGCTATCAGCTGGGTTCCATATAGGCCCTGTGTCATTATCGTACAGGCTTCTTGTAGTTGACTGCTCATCTTGCTCCCTTCTGTGGACGGTCATCATTCAACCTGTTCTCACAGCTGACATGTATCAGGAAATGTAGAAGTGTACACAAAAGTCCATTAATGAACATTTCGTAGACAAACTTCAAAGCTAATATGTATGGCAAGCAGAACTGGAAAAGACCTCCACTCACACCCAGCATTTCCTTCCTCCAAATACACGTTGGTTTCATGCTCGGAGGAAGGAGCCTATTAGTCTTTCAGAACACTGGGGAAATCAGAGCTATCTGAGAGGACACGATGGGGACTTATCTACAGACAATCATCAATGACAGTATTCAAGGAGGAATTCAGCATTCAAGAATTCCTCTCATATATTTTGAACATCTTGGTCTGTAGGCCCTTTTCTGGGGGCATGGGGAATATGGGCTGTGGTAAAAGATATAAACTAGAAAATCATTAAAGACAACACATTTGTCCAAAGGACAGCAACCTAACAACCTTCAGAGGAACAAATATATGCCTACTGCCTTGCTATTTTTCTTTAAGGAGCTGTCTTTCACTTTTTCCCCCTACACATACAACACATTGTCCCCTTTCTCTCCATTCTAAATTGGCAAAATCACATTATTCCTTTTACTTGAAATATAATCTTGAATTCCATCTGCTATAACCATGACAGGAGTCAACCAGTACATTTTACAAATATTGTATCAAATGCAACTCAGCAAATCAACCTGTAGCTATTAAATGTACATGTAGCTATAATACAGGTCGATAAAAGTGTTGCTGATGTGCTATGGGCAAAATGGTGAAGGAGAATTTAATTCTACCTTGGGCTCGGAGACCTGTGGGAGAAAGCTGAATAGAGATGTCTCAATAATTGATGTTTATTGAGTGCTTACATTGTGCAAAGTGTTTTACACAAATTATGTCTTTAATTCTTATAAAAACAGAGGGAGACAGATCGTATAATTATCATCTCTACCATATAAACAAGAAAACTGAGTGCTGGGGAGTTTAATATGCTCAAAGCCATTTTGATACCAAGAAATGGAGACAGATTTCAAAGCCAGCCAGACTAGTATCAAATTACTCACCATTAACCATTATGCTAAAAGCCTCTTCAGACATGGAACATTTGCCAGAAGAACAAAGAAAAGAAGTGGGCAGAACATTTCACTAGGAAAAATACTCAAACACAACAAAAATCTATGATTATAAAAAATACAACCTCTTTAAAGAAGAAGAGTACTAGCTAACCCTTACACTGTACCTACTATGGATCAGATACTGCTCTAATTGTTTTTGTTATTAACTCATTAATCCTTAAAACAACATCATCAGAAAATACCTTTTGAAAAAACATCCCTACTTTACAGAGGAAGAAGCAGAAGCACAGAGAGTCGAAGTAACATGCCCAAGGTCACACAGCTAAGGAGCGTGGGACTACACTGTGAAAACAGGCAGTCTGGCTCCCGAGTCTGCATTCACCCCACATAATGAGTTCCCTGCTGCAATAAGGCTGCAATGTGCCACAGGGGACAGCTGCAGACCAGGCTGTGAAGCTACATGGGCCAGCTTACAAGGGGCTATGCCAAAGATATTGGACTTTAATCAACAGGTCCCTGATTTTCAACAGGAGTGGGGATGATGCCACAATAATGAACTGTGCTATGCACTTAAAAAACAAAGCCAATGGTTGTCTTATTTTCATAGTTGAGAAACATGTATTTTTTTTGTGTAAGTGGAACACCTAAAATAAAACTTGGACAAATCAATATTGACTGATCTAGATGTACATTCTAATGAATTCAATTTTTTCCTTAAGAGCAAGTCTGAGGTAGCTAAGGATTATACACTCTTGAGAGTGATAGCAGAATAAAATAAAAACCTAAGAATTACATGTTCAGCGAAAAAGACTGGGTTAAAATATGCTGAGAAACAGTAACTTAGGCAATGTTTATCCAGGTTATTACAAAGGAATATAAGATTGTTGAAAATAAAGTTACCTCTAAAATACTTAGAAGAATGTCTCATTTATATAACACTAGAGGCCCAGTGCACAAAAATTTGTGCACTCGGGGGGGTCCCTCAGCCTGGCCTGTGACCTCTTGCAGTCTGGGACTCCTCGGGGGATGTCCAACTGCCGGCTTAGGCCCGCTACCCAGGGGATCGGGCCTAAGCTGGCAGTCAGACATCCCTCTGGCAGTCTGGGAGCCCTTGGGGGATGTCCACTTGCCAGCAGGGAGCAGGCCTAAGCTGCAGTCGGACATCCTTAGCGCTGCTGAGGAGGCAGGAGAGGCTCCTGCCACCACCAGTGTGCTGGCAGCCGTCAGCTCCCTGTGGGAGTGCACTGACCACCAGGGGGCAGCTCCTGCATTGAGCGTCTGCCCCCTGGTGGTCAGTGTGTGTCATAGTGACCAGTCATTCCCAGTTGTTCTGCTGTTAGGGTCAGTTTGCATATTACCCTTTTATTATATAGGATAGAGGCCTTGTGCATGGGCGGAGGCTGGCTGGTTTGCCCTGAAGGGTGTCCCAGATCAGGGTGGGGGTCCCACTGGGGTTCCTGGATGGGTGCCCCACTGGGGTGCCTGGCCAGCCTGGGTGAAGGGCTGAGGGCCGTTTTCAGGCTGCCCACAGACACTTCAGGGTGTGTGTGGGGGGGGTCCTGTAGGGGTGCCTGGCCAGCTTGGATAAGGAGCTGATGGACATTTTCAGGCTGGCCACGCCCCACGGCAACCCAAGCTTCCAGCCTCTCCTTTTTTTTTTTTTTCAGCGCCTCCTTGAGCAGAGGTCAGGCTGGAAGCAGTAATCTGGGATTTATTTATCTTCTATAATTGAAACTTTGCAGCCTTGAGTGGAGCCCAGAGCCGGCCAGGGCAGGCAGGAAGCTTGGCTTTCTCCATTGCTGGGGGCAACCCAAGCCTCCTGCTCACTCCAGCTCCATGACCGCCGCCATCTTAGTTGGGTTAATTTGCATACTCGCTCCTGATTGGCTGGTGGGTGTGGCTTGTGGGTGTAGTGGAGTGGTGGAATGGCGATTAATTTGCATGTTTCACTTTTATTAGTGTAGATGCTTTATAAGTGTTAATATGTTTCAAAAGTCTTGAACACATAGCCCAGGCTGGTGTGGCTCATTTGATTGGACATCTTCCCATGCACTCGCTAGATCAATTCACAGTCAGAGCACATGCTGGGGTTGTGGGTTTGATCCCTGATAGGGAGTGTGCAAGAGGCAGCCAATCGATGTTTTACTCTCACATGGACGTTTATCTCTCTTTTCCCTTCTCCCTTCCTCTCTCTCTAAAAGTCAATAAAAATATTTTTTTTAAAAAAGACATTAATGCATTATAATCAAAAGAACAAATTCTGGAATCTCTATGATCAGGCTCAATGTCCAAGTCTACCACCTGAGCAAATCATGCAAATTCTGTGTCTCAACTTTTATTATCGTAAATGTGTGCAATAAATATAACTCACTTTTCCTCATATCATTGTTGTCAGATTAAATTACTTATACATAGAAATATATATATATATATATATACACATGTGCATGGGTATGTTTTATATATGCAAATGTATGTACACATACACATATACACACAAATAAACATATACAAAACTTTTAAAGAGACCCAGACATAAATGAAACACTATAAAGTTTAGCTATTATCTATGTTTAAAAAGAGGAATCAATGTTACACTAATTCATTATCAAAAATACTATGACCCATTTTTTAATGCAATTAATATTAAAAAGCAATTAAATGATGGACTTTCGGTGATAATGATGTGTGAAAGTAGGTTTACAACTATATTAAAATTACCACTCTGGTTGGGGTGTTGATAATGGAGGAAGGTATGCACATGCTGGTACAGAGGTTATGTGGGAAATTCTCTGTACTTTCTGTTCAATATTGCTCTATTGTCTCAGCTTGTTCTTTTAAAAAGAGTATTCAAAAGAGTGTTCCAAACCCTCTATAGCAGGGGTCCTCAAACTACGGCCCGCGGGCCACATGCAAATACAAATATTGTAGTTGTTCCTGTTTTGTTTTTTTACTTCAAAATAAGATATGTGCAGTGTGCATAGGAATTTGTTCATAGTTGTTTTTTTAAACTATAGTCTGGCCCTCCAATGGTCTGAGGGACAGTGAACTGGCCCCCTGTTTAAAAAGTTTGAGGACCCCTGCTCTATAGCCTAACCAAAAGAGACTTATGGAGAGCTATGTACTTAAAAACATGATTAAAATTCATTTATAGTTATAAAAAGAATGTACATATAAAATGATAGACATTATTTTACATCTTAAATCTACCCTATCTATCTACCTATTATCTTTCTATATAATAAATCTCAGACAGAATACCCAACATTTCTGAGCTTCAGTATTTCTTTTTATAAAATGAACATACTAATCTTTAGTACAAAGCATTAGGGTTGTAAAAACAAAATCAATTTAAGGCACTTAGTAGAGCTTTACACATATTAAATGTACAATAAATGGTGGGATTCATTCTCCCTATGGGCAACTTTACTGCATTCATATAACATAGAGATGAAATCTTAGATAAGCATAAGGAACATTATTTTAAAGAAGTTATAAGTTCAATTCAGTTAAACAAACATATTTGGGGCTCTACAACTCAGTTCGTATGATTAAATCTTCCCATAATAAATATTTCAACATTGTAGCAGTGGAACTATAAATACTATAGTCATTCATTTAATTACTATATAAAGAAGTCCTAGTCTTCTTTTGAATATGGTCATTAAAATTATGGATTCTAGCCCTGGCTGGTGTGGCTCAGTTGGATGAGCATTTGTCCCATGCACCGAGAGGTCTCCGATTCGAATCAGGGCACATGCCCAGGCTGCAGGCTCCATCCCCAGTAGGAGACATGCAGGAGGCAACCAATTGATGTTTTTCTTTCATTAATGTTTCTAGCTCTCCCTCTCCCTTCCTCTCTAAAAATCAATAAAATACATATTTTTTTAAAAAGTATGGATTCAAAAGTGCATAGTTCAAATAGAGGAGTAGTAGGACTCACCTTTTGACATAAATTTTGATGAATAGCATTTTAAATGAGTTCTATTATCCTTTCATATAAGCCTCCTTGGGAAGCCAAAAGCATTCCTTTATTGATTTTTTTGTCAACCTCTGGTGTAAATGGAACAGAATCAACATGACTAGTTTTGTCCTACAACAACATCTTCAACCTTAATGTCTTATTATTCTAAACCAGTTTTTACTATCAGCGGCATTGATTGGGGCTCAAAACACTGATCTAGAAATAGTGTTAATTATCTGAAGCTGCATGGACAGCAAAGGGAGCTTAAAACATGGGGCATCTTGCTCACAATTCACAAAAACAATGAATCAAAAATCACTCAGCTATATAAGCATCTATTAAAATTTCCCCAAGATAACAATAAAAAATGGGTCATACCTAAATAGACACTTCTCCAAAGAGGGCATACAGAAGGCCAATATACATATGAAAAAATGCTCAACATCATTGATCATCAGACAAATGCAAATTAAAACTACAATGAGATATCTATCACCTCACATCTGTTAGAATGGCTATCATCAATAAATGACAAGTGTTGGCATGCATGTGGAGAAAAGGGGACCCTTGTACATTGTTGGTGGGTATATAGATTGGTGCAGTCATTAGGAAAGCAGTATGGAGGTTCCTTAAAATATTAAAAAATGGATCTGTTTTATGACCCAGCGATTCCACTTCTGGGGATTTATTTAAGAAACCCAAAATACTAATTTGAAAGAATATATGCAACCTTATGTTTACTGCAGCATTATCTACAATAGCCAAGCTATAGAAGCAAGCCAAGTATCCATCAATAGATGAGTAGATAAAAATGCTGTGGTAATATATATAACAGAATATTACTGGGCCATAAAAAATAATGAAATCTCACTATTTGCGACAGCATAGATGGACCTAGAGGTATTATACCCAGTGAAGTAAGGCAATCTGAGACAGACAAATACCATATAATTTCACTTATATGGAATCTAAAGAACAATATAAATGAACAAACAAAATTGAAACAGACTCACAGACACAACAAATGAATTGGTGGCTGCCAGAGAGGAGTGGGATTGACAGGCTGGGTGAAAAAAGTGAAGGGAGTGAGAAATACAAATTGGTAGTTAGAAAATGGTCATGGGGATGTAAGTAAAGCATAGGAAATATGCCCAATAATATTGCAATGACTATATAGAGTGCCAGTTGGGGTACTAGAAATATCGAGGGGAATGCTTTGCAAAGTATATGGTTGTCTAACCACTAAACTGTACACCTGAAACCAATACAAAATAAAATTGGAAGAAAAAAATGGGTCATTTTCAAAGCCTGGCAAGCCATTATATATATATTACATTACACCATATAATTAGTTATGTTACCATTGTGGAAAATGTGTTGTATTTAAGGTCTTTTTCATTGTTCATAAAACTATTTCGTTTTAACTGGTGATGATAATGGTGACAAAAATCCAGCACAAAGACATGGGTATCATCCTTATTTGAGGCCAATTATTCACAGAAAAAAAAAACCCACATAAAACAGCAAGAGACAAATATCTAAATTTATGACCTTGAAGATGACATGTTTGGATAGTTGACCCAATCTTCTCTAGTGGCAATTGTGGTCAAAGCTAGTGTAAAACACACAGTGAGACTCCTAATCAGGCTATTTCTTTGATTTCAGACAAGTACAGTCATGAACCTTATAATGAGATTTCAATCAACAATATGCCTCATACACAATGGTGGTCCCTTAAGATTATAATGGAGCTGAAAAGTTCTGCTCACCTAGTCACCTCATAGTCATCCTAACGTCCTAGTGCAATACATGACTATTTTTTGCAGTCTCAGTCTGCCCATATTAATGCTATCAGTTAGAAATGCCCAGATACAGTCACCTGGGTCCCTGTGACCTTCCCACAGACATTCTCCTTTCCAAACCAACCTTAGAACTGAACTGATTCTTTCGGTTCTTATTCGGATTGCAAGATGCCCTTCAGTGATAACCATGGGAACACAGGCCTGAGGCTCTGCTTTTACTGGGGATGGGGGTGGGGGACTAGGGTCCTAGGGCTCACTCTTTACTGGTTAATTTAAAACATAAGAGTGGGAATTTAAAGTGCAGAAAGAGAAAAAGAAAAGTAGCCTGGCTGTCCATTTGTCAAAATCAACCAAGATCTGAGACAAAGAAGCCTCAGTGGGCATGTGAGGCCTGGCTCTCAATGTAGGTGTGTGGCTGGCCATGTGTTTATTGCAGAGAGCCTTCCCTGAAGTGGGTGCTGTCTTTGAAACGGATGCCTCTCTGAAGTGAAGGCCTCAACAATCAAATCTTAAATCAGGCCCTTGCATTACAAAAAGAAAGGGCAACTGCCAGGGTTTACACCGCAATCACTGACTCCTTTGTGGTGCTGCTGGCATAGACAACCCTACTCACTGTGCTGTCAGTCCCATAAAACCATAGCACATTCATTATAATAGGGGGCTGTACCTTCTAGGTTTGTATAAGTGCACTCCCTGACAGAATGTACTCCAATCATGAAGCAGAGCATGACAATATTGTTATTTAATATATGAAGTAAGGATATATTTAGCAAATATTTCACTTATTTACAAATCTAAGGCAAGGGTATACCAGTTTCTTTAACCAGTTGTTATGGACTCACCTCTCCCTCATATTTTCCTATCCCCTTCTTCCATTTTTTTATGGCAGTAATTTATGATTGGCTCATTAGATGAGTGCATTTTAGTATTTGTGCATTGACTCATGCCCTTCTCAGACCATCTTCAAAAATAAGCACAAGGCACATGGAAAACAGTTTTTAGACTTATGTTATCTATATTGACTAGTTCAATTGATCAAATTACTAATTTTTAAAAATGTTCTACAAATAGCTATTTTAATACACTCTTCAAAGAAAATATATGCTAGTCACCTTGTCAAGTTCTAAGTATAAGGTGGTGAATAAGACATAGACTCCCCACCTTCATAAAATTTCCAGATAATTGAAGAAGATTGATGTTATACAATTCATTTATGACCCATGAAGGGAGGGTTACCAGATGGGAAGTTCAGGGCTCTAAGGTAATGAAGAAATCGGTGTGAAATCCAGGTAGGAGTCAGAGGTGGACTTAGGAAGACCTCATTGGAAAACAGAATTGCCCCTGCAAAGGCAAATAGCTACTTCCACTTCTTTCAGCTTTTATGAGATCAAGGAAGAAAGAAAAAAAGCTGTTCCTTTAGATGAAAAAAGTAGAATTTCTAATCTGAACTATGTCAATACCCAACATTTATTAAGTAAGCCCTTTTTCTGCTTTCTGTACCCCATCCCCACAATACACACAAACCCCCAAATTTAAGATCTACATAATTTCTAATAGCTGCCTTCATTGATCAAACTGCTTGGCAATACTCTCCCTTCCTAAGTGTTGTAGAAACATTCACTTAGGTACTGACATCCTCAAAGCAAATAAAGCATATCAAATATTAATCTTAATATCAATTCTTTGGAAACTAGTTATTTATTTATTGAATTTAATGTATATTAGGTCTACATTTTAAAATAGTGTCTATCAGACAATAGTTTTATCAGAAATAGAACAGCACTAGATTCTGTTTCCATAAAACCTTTGAAGTCCTCCTACTTTACTAGTAAAGCATAACTCTCTCTGCTAGGGCCCCAGCCCACCTGTGCATCTAAGGGGAAGGTGGCAGTGGCTCTCTATTTATGATGCTTTCCTTCATATTAAGATAACATTTTATTGGTTTCTGAGGGTCTTTACCTTGTGAAGAAAGTTTCCTTTTGTCCCTAGTGTCTTTGTTTAAAAATAAGAGAAGCAGTGAGATGGCACAGTTGTAAAAAGCATGGACTTTGATGTTAGTAAATATAGAGAGAAATCAATGCTCTGGCCATTCCTAGCTTTGTGATCTGGAGTCAGGAACATTAACCTCTCCTGGCTTCGGTGTTCAGCAGTTATAGAAAGGAGAGCGTCCCTCTGCCCCGGGCATGATGCTAACTGTGAGGTCTTCATTTGCTCTTTGACTTGGATTCAGGAGGCCAGGGATAAAATGGCGGATGAGCCTATTCAAAGGTGTTAACTATGGGTAGACGGAAACTTGTCCCTGAGTCTCAAACTAGTGATAAAGCAGTGTTCGATTTTATATGGAATCATTGACCAGGTCTCTGCAACTTAGGTGAGGGATTATACAGAATTCATTTTAACATCATCCTCCTATTGATTTTTCAAGTAAAAACCCACTCGCCACCCATCCCCCCATACATCATTTCACATACTGATATTTTAAATGTTTGGTGATTAACTAATAGAGATTCCAAGACATTCAGAAGCTTTTTGGAACCCCACGGAAATAAATAGGAAAATACAATTCTGGTCCAAAGTTTTTGTTATCCCTTTGCAAAACCAACAAAAAGGTCATGACTGAGTGGGGATATATTACTGATAACTCTGTATCACCCTTCTGGGCCTTCTCACAGTATGTTGACTTTATAGAAATGCTATTTCTAGTTCTTTTACACTTTATGTGCCCAAACTGCCCTCTCTCGCTCCTTCTCCCTCTCAACTGAAGGTACATTATTGATATGCCATGACATGATTCTTTGTTCCAGGTGAACTCATTCCCAAGCCCTCTGTCTTGGTTGCATTAGCCTATCTTGGTATTTGAAATCTGCCAATATAGATTTGAAATTATGGAACAAAGACTTACAATCCACTCAGCATATAATAAAGGGTTTTACCTATATGTGCCTTAGATTAATAAGGAACAACAAAGAAACAAATATTTGCACTTTTCTAGATATGCTACTTATATTTATTCTCCAATGTTCTTATTCTCTGTCTGTTGGTGTATATGAATAATAGGATTTAGATGTAAGTGCGCTAAAACTAAAATCCGATTAGTCTCTCAACGTACCCAGACAGAGAAAGCCCCATCATGCTCATTTGATGAAAAGCGCAACACGAATTAGGCCCACTATCCGAGAAAAGAGCAACTCTCATGAAGAGGATTCCACACCCCAACCAGGGATCACATCTGCAACCCTGGTGCATCAGGGTGATGCTCCAACCAACTGAGCCTCCTGGCCAGAGCAGAATTCCTTTCAAAGTAACAAAGGGAATGCATACACCTGCTTGCTTCAGTCAGTTATCCAATGATTTCACTTTTGGTTGTGGCAAGTGCCAATCCTTAAACTCAGCAGCAGACTTCACAGGCTATTTCTAAACTACTGATTCTTCTCCCAATAGAGTCTATCTTACAGGAGCAGTGGTGATCATTATAAAAGATGTTTAAAACCCTTTCATCTCCTCTTACAATTCTGTGTCAGCCTTCAAGGAATAGACTACAAGGACTCCACCAGTATGAGTGCTTCCATAAATAAATGTTCCAGGTCATATCTTTATTTTGTGACTTTTAAATTTTTTTTAAATAAACATCAATCCTTTCTTCCATTTAACTTGTTTTTAAATAGAATGTTTGAGTGGGCATAAGTAACAATATTTAGAGGGTACAAAAACTGTACTTGTTCCTTAAACTTGAAAAAGCATAAGCAGGTAAATATACTACTTTAATCCAATCTTCACAAAATCCTCTTTATTTATAATATATGCCTAAATTCTATAATCCCTAGTAAATCTGACTGATAATGTTTCACCCAAGTGAATCAAAATTGCATTAACCAAGGTTCTGAAGCTCTTTCAATAAAACTCTGGATGAACGCTTAGCAGACATTGCCAGATATTTACACTCTGCAGTTATTCATGGTATAAGGAGTACCATTCAATCAGTGGCATTTAATTTAACAATGTTTACCTGTGTGTAAGCCTCCGGTGACTAATGCAGACTGCGGTCTGAGAATCTTGAGCAATGCATACTTTATGGCGACTACATTTCATCTTTAAGCATGGATCTTTAGCTGGATCTAAAGCTAGAGAGAGGGGGGGTGGAGAAATTTGTACAGAAATTATTAAATTGAGCTTGTGCAAAGTGGGGGCTCTAATCCCATCAAACACAATTTGATCCAGGAATTTAAATAGCATTTAGCTATAAATTGTCTTCACATTCCTCTTCTATTAAGCAATACTTCTGCTTATACCCACATAACTCAGAGTGATTAGTTGCACTGTAGTCTCATCCACTCTACTCAGAAGTTAAATGCATATACTCCTATGATCAATGTGCAATCAAACAGGAACTTTAACACCAAAACTTCTTCCAGTTGCTACTGCCTCTTAAGCAGTAAAGGTGGAAAAATAAAGTTGGGGTATGCTACTGTAACAATTCTGTCAGTTGAGAATTACACTGAGTGGCCAAATTATTATGACCAGCCAGATTATGATGACCACCCCATCAGTACTTCGTTGGGCCACCTTTTGCCTTCAATACTGCGGCAATTATTCTTGGCATTGACTCCACGAGATGTTGAAAGGTGATGC
>NW_005354999.1:1234416-1261879 GCF_000412655.1 Myotis brandtii
GTTTATAATGATCTGGCCCTCTAGCAACTTCAGTAAGAAATCATAGCTAATTTGCCTACAAACGTCAGGTGGTCATAATAATCTGGCCACTCAGTGTATATATACTTCTCTTATCTATATTCAGGTGGGTAGAGAAAATGGGTTAGACCCAAGGAGATATTATTGGGCATTAATGGGATTTTGGATGTCCAGAAAAGTGTACAGCTATACTTAGGGCGCTGGCTGAGTGTCTCATAGTACGAACTGAGACGTTACATTTTTCAGTTGTTTGTGCCTGACATTTGTACTGCCATTTATCCAGACAAAACCTCTGTCTTGGTAGTTGCCAACACAAAGACTGTGTGATATTTTAAATAATAGTCTTATTGAGAAATAATTCATATACTATACAAATCATTCTTGTAATGTTCAAAATTCATTGGTTTTTAGTATATTCACAGTTGTGACTATTATCATAATCAATTTAGAACATTTTTACCCCTCAGAAAATACCCATACCCTGTAGTTATCATCCCATTTCCCCCAAATCCCTCCCAATAACCAATACTAGGGACTCACTAATCTAATTTCTGTCTCTATAGATTTGCCTATTCTTCACATTTCATATAAATGGAATCATACAAAATGTGGTCTCCTGTGACTGCCTTCCTTTATTTGGAACAATGTTTTCTTTCAAGGTCTAACCATGTTGTAGCATGCATCGCTACTTCTATTCTTTTATGTTGCTGAACAACATCATTCCATTGTAAAATATGCCACACTTTGTTTAGTCATTTACTAATTGATGGGAATTTTGATTGTTTACTCCTTTAGGTTATTATAAATAACTAGAGGCCTGGTGCATGAAATTTGTACACGGGTAGGGCCCCTAGACCTGGCCAGTGATCAGGGCTGATAGGGGCCTCTGGCTGCGGGTGGGGGCCTTCCTTCGTTCTGCACTGCCCCCTGATGGTCAGTGCATGTCATAGCGAGCAACTGAACTGGTTTCCAGGTCAAACTCCTAAGGAGACATTTTGCATATTAAATATATATATATAAATGCTGCTATTGGTAATCACTATGGATGATGGTTAGTGATATTTTGTTGTCATATTTTTTTTGAAGGGGGGGGCGGAAAGTCAGAGAGGGGGTTGGCACAAATAAGAAAATGACACTGAGCATCTAGTTTGGGTACATGTCCAAATTGAGAGAAAAAAACCATGAAAGATGGCAAACTAAAAAGAAAGTTCTAGAACACATAGAAAAATGTAGCTGGGGTGACTAGAAAAATGTGCACTGGAAATATGAAGAAGGATTTGTGGGAGCTCTGGGCTTTCACTGGACATGAAATGTGGATTTTAGTCAATCTTCTTTAGATCTTAAACCTGAGGTAAATCAGAACTAACATACAAGGTACAAATCAAATTTAGCTTTAAAAAGCACACTTATTCACTACACTAAGTACAGTGAATATACTTTGATGACCAATGAATTCAATAAAACACACATATAGACTAATATAAATATATATTATTTCTGTGAAAATACAAAGTATATATTTCTGCAAAAATTCTTATTTGAGATTCCACATAAGCATGAGATATAAAATAAAGGATACGAACATATTGATAAATAATTATTATATCAATTATAGATTCTTTTAAATTCTCAGTAGTTCTAACATTTAAGATAAGCTACATTAGTTATTTTATTCTCTATAAAATACTGAAAATACTTTGCTCACTATGCAAATACAAATTGCTAAAATGCTCTCATACTATCACAGCTTCAACTGTCACTAATTTAAAAACTGTCTCATAGAACTATTGTATCTTAGAGCTATGCAAAATAAAAAAAATTCAATAACTTAGAATGCATTAAAATGTTTTGAGCTATTTCTACTTCTTAGTCTATTTTAATTTTTAATTATTAAATAACATTTAATATGATTAAAATTATACAATTATGCCTAACAATTAAACAATGTCATTGCACCTACCACTGTACCTTATATTCATGTCATACACTCATCATCAATATAGTTAACTAGGATATATTACTCTGAAAATAAGTTTTTATTTTCAGATAAGACACTATAGTACATATAAAACTATCGTGGTTAACCTAATCTAGTTACTCTTGAGTGCAAACTATTAATAGTTATTTTTAGTTATCTCTTCCAGTTTTCTTTATCTATACATACTACATTCAATAATTTACAAAAGTTCCATAACTTCTCTTATACTATATCCACTTAAGAGAAAACAGATCTCAAAAATTTGTATATAAAGAGGATACCATCAGAACAAAGATATCACATGAAAATTAATTTAATGAAATTTTGCATAAAATTCACCATAAATGATAACACAGAGCAATAGCAATACTTGTCAGGAGTTGGAAAATAGAGTAAAAGTAAACCAGAAGAATCAAACACAGGATCTGCAATAAGGAAAAGATCACTTTCTGTGCATGTGGTTTTAACCATCTGTATTTTTCAGTAGAACTCACATTGTTGGCAGCTTAAAAGCTATAAAACATCACACACTGTAAATACAGATGCCTAAGATTTTATTCTTGAAGTCACAACAATAACAGAAGCATCTTTCTCTTGGCTGAAGCCCATGGATTAGAATAAATTCTGTATCTTAAAGAGCCTGACATAAATTCATCCCCACCCTCTGTCACTATCCTCCTCTTTCCATCTTTTTCAAATTAACAGCTCCCATTCTACTCTGTATTATTGAATTTAACTTTGTTTCAAGCATCCAGTAAAACTACCCATAGAAAGAGTTCTGCTATTGCATTTAAATTCATTTGGCCATCTTCTTGTCTTTATCCATATTTTTCAACATCTTTCTGATTGATGTGAACTACTTGGGGACCTGATACTGTTTTGTTGTTGTTGTTGTTGTTTGTTTGTTTGTTTTGTTTTAGAAAAAGTTATTCTGAATTTCAAACAATTGCCTTATAATTTAACCTTTGTAGTGCATTTGTGATATAGGCTTTCCCTCATTCTTTCACCAGAATACTTGTTATCTCCTACAGAATTCCTCACTTACTGCAGATCACAGTAAGATAGGGAGTGCCCAGCCAACGGTGGAAGTACCTGAGTCAGCAGGTGAGCAATATGAGATGAATGTGAATGTGGATGACATACCTATATGTCACTAAGAAAATATCTAATTCTGGAAGAGAAGTCCCAATGTTAGGGAAACTGAAAAGTAAGGACACAATGTAGATGGCAGGTCATGAAAATAAACATGGGCAGTGAAAAGTGTTGAATTCTTTAGTGCAGGTGGACTTGAAGGCGAAAAGTGGCATCACTAAGTTGCAAAAATAGGTGTGTTAGGGAAACTGAAAAGTAAGGACACAGTGTAGATGGCAGGTCACGAAAATAAACATGGAGAGTGAAAAGTGTTGAATTCTCACTGGAGCAGAGGAACCTTCATTAGTATTCATATTTAGTGCAGGTGGACTTGAAGAAAAGGCGAAAAGTGGCATCACTAAGTTGCAAAAATAGGTATTATTATTAGAAACAAGAACTGAAATAAGCTTTAACAGGGAAGATGGAAACTCCTAATCTGCACAAACTCATAAATTTTAACAGTGTTTTTCCACAGGAAGCCTAGATTTTAGAAGAATCATTAAATCCTAATGATTCTAGGCTAAAGCAGTCTTAAATCATGTTGTAGATTAATTTTAATGGAGTTAATGATGAACCAGTTACCTTAGCTCAGCCAATGCCAGAGAAAGGATTTATTAGATACTTGACTAATATAATAGAAACTTAACCTTCCTAATATTGACACAGATTTTTCAAAGACCAATGTAGTACATGCTAATAATCTCTATGTAGCCTATTAGTTTCATCTATAAAAATAAGGAATTTGGACTAGATGATCTCCAAATTCACATTCTGGTCTCATAGTGAATTATCCAATTTTAGCATACATTTTTTGGCACCAAATATCCTACATGAAACAGACACTTCCCTCAACTGACTTGTTTTATTCAAAGAGAGATGTATAAATAGGCAATTAGAATACATTAAGTGGAAATGATGTATGTGTGTGTGCACATTTAACTAAATAGAAATACACATACACACACACACACACAAACACATGAAAGGATCATATAATTGTGAGTGGGGGATAATCATAATGAGTGAAAGCTGAAGTAGGTTTTGAAACATAAACAGTGAACACAATGAAAGAAAACTCTGGTATAAGGAAACATTATGAAAGGCAACCTATATAATAAAAGCCCAGAGACCAGAACAGTGTCACAACTAGAATGACCGCTTGGCCAGTCGCTATGAGGTGCATTGACCACCCCCGGCCCGCAGGCTTCGATCGCTGGATAGCAAACAGGGAACCAGAGTGGGTGGCAGTGGGGCAGGACTGGGGACTGGCAAGCGGGCAAAACGACAGACCTCCTGATCCCTCCCTCTGGCCCGCAGGCTGTGATCATAGACAGAGGGCGAACAGGGAACCGGGGTGGGCGGAGGCGGTGGGGTGGGACTGGAGACTGGTGAGCTGGCGGAAGATGGCCCTGATCGCAGGCTAGGCCTAGGGGCCCTACCTGCTCATGATTTCGTGTGCTGGGCCTCTAGTAAAAGTATAAAAGGGATGCCCTATTCCTGGAATGACAGAGATTTCAGGATTACTGAAATAACATGCTCTGTGCCATCAACTTTTGTGATAAAACACTGATGGAAAACTCTTTACTTAAAGAGTTTTATCTCATAGTTAATACCATGTCATTGAATGATTTTAAACTGCTAAGTGGTGTAATTGGGTTTGTGTGGTAGAATGATCACACACAAGAATTTGGAGATGCTCTGAAGAATATATGATCAAGATGGGGAAACTAAACGTCAGCAACAGAAAGGATAAGAATCCATTGTAAGGAAATTAATCATGAAGACTGGCATGGGAACAATGATGACTACAGAGCAGAAAAGGAAGATGATTTTGAGGGAATCAAGCACTGGTCTGTTTGAATAGGTATTCCGAAGCAACACCACTGGAATCAACTGAATTAACTTCCAGCTCCTCATTTCCACCTTTTGTGGATTTTTTCTGATATGAATATTGATGTAACTGATTTTCTTTTGATTAGTACTTGCCTGTCAATTCTCCCCCCAATTCCTTTGTTTTTAATTCTTATCTTTTCTATTTTATGTGCAGCCCTCAAGAACCCTTTGATAGATTTATAAATCCAATCTATCCCTATTTCTGTTTCGTCTACTGTGATTTTTAAAAAATATATTTGGACACTTTCCTATCACTTTATTTTGTGCTTTTTTATTTTTCAATGTTTCTTTTCTTTTCTTTGTTTTTCTCTCCTCTTTCCTACCTCATAGTCTATTGATTGCATTTTATTTAGGACTCTTTTCCTTTCTGCTAGTTTGGAAGTTACAAAATCTCTTTTAGTGATTTCCTTTAAATGTTTACATGCACAGGTGGCATAGATGAATGAAAGTAATTATATAATAAGTAGTTTATCCTCCTTCTGAAGAGTATTAGGACCTTAGAACACATAACACCAAATCTGTAACATTCCAATTCCTCACCATTTTCAATGATTTACACCTGACTAGGACTTATCACTGTACCCCTGCAAATGAGTCATTATTTCTATTATTATTTTTCTGACATAGCTAATTAAAATAATGAAATCTAGCAATTTCTTTGCTCATCAGTTCTTGCAATTCACTTTCCCTTTGCTTTCTCTTGAGTAATTCCCTACAATTTGCTGAAGTATTTTTTGTAGTTTTTTCAACATGTACCATTTGTGCTATAATTTTGATAATTTTTTCTGAATATATCTTTATTTTCCAGTCACTCTTACAGGATGGTTCAGCCATGTCTGGAATTCTTATTTGATAATGATGTCTTTCCTAACCACAATGAAGTTATAGTTTCATGTTCTTTTGGCATCAGGTGTCACTAATTAATGTCAGTCCTCAGTCTGTAGCTCTCTGTAAGTGATCAGCCTGCACTTCCTGGATATTGTAATATTTTCTTATCATCAAGATTTTATGTTAATCTTTTATGTTATCTATAACTATGATAGCAAACACATACACAAATATGCCCTTCTCTTTGATTTTCAATTAATAACAAAATACAATTATGTGAAGAAATAACTTTTTAGTGGTTGGAAAAAAAATCAAGAACACAAGACTAAGTTGGATATGCATCATGATTTAAGAGCAGGTGAAATGTGCTATTGATAGTTGGGTTTCAATTTGGGAAAAATTACAACCTCATTAAATAGTAAAACTAAACTATATGTCATCATTTGCTTGTTAAAATGTCTCTTTAAGCTTAATCATGTGCACTCATCTACAATGAAGTGACCAGTAACTCAAATATGATTACAAAAACCTTCTTAATGGTTCAACAATGAAGCATCAGTTATGCTTTGTTTTAGTTCTAACAGTTTATTTCACTATAACTCTATCCTCTAAAACTATAGGAGGAACAGGTTTTTTGGGGGAATTTTAAAAAACTTGCCAGATGTTATAATGAAAGGCTGTGCAAGTGAGCAGCATGGAAAATAGAGCTAATGCCTGATAGTTAATTAGACTTTGACAGCCAATTTTGTGGTGCTAAATGTGATTAAATGTGGCTGCAAGTCTTTGGAATGACTTTCTTAGTTTCAAACCTTAATATTACTTCAATTATATAAAAGCCATCCAATCTAACTCTGGTCTCTTCATTACAAACATTAAATGTGGAGGTCCACAAAATTGGCAGATTCATGTGCAATTAATGGATTAATTTAGTTAATAATAAATATTTATCAAAATCATAGTCTTTATTTCAATAATGTCTTATCGTATAAAAGTGTATTAAATATATCTAATTACTGCATTGATAAATTGAAGTTAACAAAAACTCTAGATGTTACTACAATGCAGAATTTCATATTACAGTTGTTCTAGTCATGTTAAAGGATTGATGAATATATTAGTACACCATTCTTTCCCATTCTGTATCACTGTTTTTCTTTGTCATTACATAGTTTCTTCCAAATTTCTAAAAGTGATAATTGCTAATAGCCTTTCTTTTATAAAGTAGATGCATTCCAGCAACATTATGTGTAAAAACCCGTTATTATTAGTGGTTTCTATTTTCTCATCTAGTGTTTGATATATAAAGATGATGATATTGAATCCCTATCATAAAAGTTTATATTTGGGATATTCTTTGCAATATCAGAGCTAAGTACACCTATGATTAAATTAACACTTGTTAAAAGGCTGCTTTTCTTTATATTTATAAAGAAAAGCCCCTGTAATATGGAATTATATTTGGCCATTATAATTTGTATCTGTATCGATAGCTATTGAAGTCCTACAAAACCTCTGGTTTCTTGCCCAGCAGCTCTTCTAACCACCTGCTGGAGGAACTCTGGCCCACTTTTAGTGACACTGCATTTCTCAGACCTCTCTCAGGGCATGGGATTATCTCTATGCAACAAAATCCACAGACTAAACTCACCATGTCCTCCAATAAACTCATTTTAAAATGTTTGCATATTTAATAGTAAAAGTAATAATTTACACATGACTCTTCCTAAAAAAGAATAAAGGTAATCTTTAAAAGACCAAAACAAGCCTCTAAGTATAGACATGCTGCCTCTGAGAGGTGTGTCAAATATTCACACACACACACACACACACACACACACACACACACACACACGTAGATGTATACACAATATAGTTATTATGATCATTTAATTCATTCTGAGGTTTGAAGCAGAAGAGATTCCCTTTTCAATCTGATATAAAATTAAAAGCATATTTTTTTCTTTACCACCAGAAGAATTATTACAATTTTAAAAGTTAAGCATAAGAAGTGTTGGCAAGAATTTAGATCAACCACTCCTAACACATGGCTGGTGAGAGTATAAAATGGTACAATCAGTGTTATCTAGATCCAATTAAGAAACAAAAGACACAGTAACTCAAAGGGGGGGTTAAAATAAGGAATTACTAATTATAGCAGAGGAGTAACTATAAAGGTGTAAAGAGAGCTCTAAAGAATACTCTAGTGATGATATAGGAAGGTGTGCTTCCGCCCAGATTAGGGGTTCAGACTTCATTGGAGAAGGTTGTAGAGCATAGGATGGCTAAGAAGTCTATTTGGTTGCCAGGGTCCATGCTGTTCCATAGTCACTGAGAAAGCAGGCGACATGTATCCACTCCTCCCACCCATCCTGTATAGGTTCATCAAAGCTGGCAGGCAAGGAAGCTCAGCTGATACAGGCAAGCAGGAAAACACAGAATACAGGTGGGCCAGAGCTGCCTAGTAGGTACATGGAGTGAAGAGGAGCATGGGGAGCTCATTTGCAATAGCAAGACCTGCTGTGCACAGTGCCAACCAAGACTGAGTTTGCAAGCTTGCCTTGGGATGGCACACGCTGGTCATGATGACAGCGTGGAATACCCTGGCTTCCCTTCATGCACCACTGCAGAAGGGAGGAGAGATAGATGTATCCAAGAGCCAGAAAGAGAAGCCCTTCACTGCAATACCCTTGAAGTCCCCTCTATTGACAAAGCTTAACATGTTGTTTGCTACAAGGTGACA
This sequence comes from Myotis brandtii, assembly GCF_000412655.1. Classification (NCBI taxonomy): domain Eukaryota; kingdom Metazoa; phylum Chordata; class Mammalia; order Chiroptera; family Vespertilionidae; genus Myotis; species Myotis brandtii. The sequence continues at coordinate 1,243,005 of NW_005354999.1, forward strand.
AGCATACAGGATCCAGCTCCATTATTACAGAATAGGCAATGAAAGGTAGATTGAGAGATGACAGACAATAAATTGGTACCTTCATAATCTCTTTGGAACATGAGTTGGCATGCTTTTTACAATTAATACCACATCTATGACTATATCCATAATTGTTTGAATGTTTACAAAAAGACTATAATAAAATGTTTAGGGCACCTTTAGTTAAAAGAGCTCACCTAAATATCTATTAGCAGATGAGTGAATAAACAAATTGTTTTGTACAAACAGAATACTACTTGGCAATAAAACTAACCAAAAAATTAAAAGAAACAAAGAAACCTATAACATGCAATAACATTAGGTAAATCTCAAAAATATTATACCAAACAAAAAACAGCTGATATGAGTGTACACATGGTGTAGTTCCATTTAGGTCAAGTTTTAGAACAAGCTAAGGTAATTAAAGTAAAAGAAGTAAGAACAGTTTAGAACACTGATTGTGTGTGGTGGGAGGGAGGGGACAAAGCAGGTAGTTTGAGGAATTCCTGGAGTGACAGAAATGTTCTTCATCTTAATTGAAGCTGTGTTGATTCAATTATTCAATAATTTAAATGATTGTATTTTATTATATGTAAATTATGCAAAAATAAAAAGATAATTTTCTCTTTTTAAATCTCCATTCTCTATGAGATTATTTAAGCCTTCTCAATCACCCATCTCAAGGCAGCAGAGCATACAATAAAAATCAGAGATGACAAATTTCACATCAACATTTAGATACTATAAATCAATTCTTTCCCATCGATGAAGCATATTCTTTTATAAGGCAAATACTGCATACTGCAGACAAGTAAAATTAATGAAAAATGAATAATGATAGGAAAGAAAATGCAGAACTGGATCTCACTTCCTTGACTGTGTATTCAACACTTTTGGCGATATCTATAAAAGACATTGGGTGTAACTACTGGAATCTGGACATCCTAGAAATGAAGAGAGGTTTAGCATATATACAGACCTTTAAAACTAAGACTGTTTTATAGAATCAATGACATTATTGGCTGAAGTAACAAGGTAATAGAATTTATAGCTAAGAATATTTTTTTCATATACATCCTAATCTTCAGAACATGGTCTATGAAGTAAAGCTTTAGAATGTTCGTCAAATACTTCTTTCAGGAGATTGATGTTGCTTACGCAGAACTGCAAGGGTAACAATAACCGACTACCTTAGCAAAGCAAGAATGATAATCACCCTGACAGGTAAGCGTGCCTTATGGATCTTTCTTGGCTTTCAGTTTGTCATTTCCAATTAATATCATTGCTTATTTAAAAAATCCTCACTAAGTACTGATCTGGCCATGGTTAAAGGAAGGTTTCATGGACTACCACCTACATAGGTGTGATTAGATTAAACCTATTTTGCCCAGATAACTAAATCAAATGATGGTGCATTTTCTGATGCTCATAGCCCTTTAGGTCAAACATTGGACATTTTTGTTGACTAAGGTATTTATCTCCAAAACATTAAAAAAGTATTTGTAGTCAGTTTTGAAGGCTGTAAATTGACAATGCAATATGATCTGATCAAATTATTACATCAGAATCAAATTCTAATGAATGACATAAAAGCCTCTAAAACTATAAGAGGTGGCACCATATCATATTCCAAACACAATGGAAGCAGCAGAGATGAATGGCCATAAGGTTAGCTCTTTATGTAGTTTTCTATATGAAGTATTAGAAGTATATTTTTCTGCTAGCTATTAGAAAGTAAAAAGAACATAATTAGAACCATACCATATAACAAGACAATGGAACTGAAAAGTGGGAAATTCTAAAGTAGTCCATGATTGACAAATGGGGAAATAGAACTGAATAGGGTACAATGTTGCTGTATATTACTGCTCAACTTTGAAACTTATATAAAGGATAAAATATTTCAAAAATTGTGACTTTGCATTGCAATATTGCCTTATGAAGTACAGAACTTTTATTCGACACTATCTAACTTTCCGGTAAAGAAAGTACAATAGCCTGGCCAGTGTGTCTCAGTGGTTGAGCATCGACCTATGAACAGGGAGGTTACGGGTTCCATTCCCAGTAAGGGCACTGCCCAGATTGCAGGCTACATTCCTAGTAGGGGATGTGCAGGAAGTAGCCAATCAATGATTCTCTCTCATCATTGATGTTTCTATCTCCTTCTTCCTCTCCTTTCCTCTCTGAAATCAAATATATTAAAAAAGAAGAAAGTAGAATATATCACTGTGAGATACAAGAAGAGGCAACTAGAAAATACTCAATTTAAATTTGCAAATTTAAATAGGTTGAGAGAAAATAATTGGCCCTGATCTATGGGTAGGTCAGGAATGAATTCCACTGTGTTATGGTCCTATTCATGGACAATCATGAAATAGAGTAATAAAGGTAAACTACGTTAGGCCAGGTGCAGGGAAGTATACCACATCTACTTTACTAAGGAGAGCTGACTAAGGAGAGATGACTAAAGAGAGATACTGAATCATGGGCCATGGCTAATTTGCTGGCTGTGTAGTCATAGCTGTGGAAAGAACAAGACTGAATGAATGGGGACAAGAGTTCAGTGGGAGAGGTACGTGGATAGTCCTCTAGGAACAGACACAGAGTAGGTAGGTAGTTGTGTTCCATATAAATGCTGCCCAGGCGCAGCTCTCAAGCCTATGATGTGAATCAGCTGTTTTTCAAGTTCTCCAAGACTTTTTCTCTATCCTTCCCACTTACATTGTTCGAGAATTCCATATACAAAATGGCCATGGTTATAGGCATAAAGACTATGCACAGAATATTTTGTTGACTAAATTCTTCCCCCAACCCCATGACTTGCAGGGAGAAACCTTACTCTTACCCCTTGTTTTTTTGAATAATAATCCTATTTCTTAAGTAAAGTTCTGTGCAGGGACAATTGGAATCCATTACCCCAATAAGTTGAACTGCTGGCTATCTCTGCAGAAGGTCAGACCTAAAGTTCAATGACCTTCCATTTCAAGTAGGCTTATTGCTCTATTATCACCCTTAAAATGTTTCTCTTATATTTAATAAGAGATATTTTTTATTTGTTATTTATAATATATCTTTGACACATTAATAACAAATTAAAATTTTAAAGTGAACTTCACCAGGAGTTAATTTTAGTTAATCTTCACCTCAATGTTAAGATAAATTTTTATATATATTCAGATTAATAGCATTCAATTCATAAAATCTGGCCTAATAATATTTTCATAATTATTGAGTCTATTCTGTCAAAGGGTACCCCCTCTATAAAATAAATAAAATTAATATATTTGTTATAAAGTAAATAGTATAAGTTTTTAAATTACATGATGAGGTGCTTTATTAAAGGGATATTTACATTTGCTGAGGACAAAGAAAATAAACCTATTTTATTATTAATTGCCTTCAGCAAAAGCAAATATTACTAAAAGATATGATTCTCTAACAAAAAAAGTCATACAAATCACAGTTTCTGTGATCAAAGTATATAGGAAGACATTAAAATATTAATAGCATCAATGATGAATGACTCACCACAAAAACCACAGACTGTTAAGAGAAAGGATGTGTGACAAATAAGAGTAAGAGGCATTTAATTCATAAAACTGAAACTTTAGTCTGGAGATGTTTGCTCTCTTCCCATTGATTATGGAATTGAGCAAAGAAAAAGTAGAGACTAAGAAGATTGGGCCTGAAGTAGAGTATTATTACCTAGGAATGGAGAAGTAGGAAAAAAACAAAAAACAAATATGGATTTTATTCATTTGCCAGCAGTCACTCCCTCTCCTTGTTGCACAATTGTATTTTCCTTATGGGTTTGCCCCTCATCACATCAATGTGGTTCAGTTCCCATAATACCTTGGTCAGAAAGTATTTGGCCTAAAACTTGCAACTCGATCTAGTTCTGCAGGATTCTGAATCTGGATGACATATAGGGTTGGTTGGTGATGTTCATTCTTACTTTTATTATTTGGAGTCCCTTTAGCCATTACTTTTTTGCTTAATTTGGCCGCAGCCAATCACTGAATTACTTCAACAAATTAATAGGAAATCTGAATTAAGAAGATGAAAAGGCTAAACACCAGTTCAAACTTACAAGGCTGAGAATTCAAAAACCCAATACAATTTTTTAAAAATCGACATTTTATGGCATTGGGGGGAGATGATATGTGAAGCAAACATAAAGTATCCAATTTTTACTCATGACTTAACTACTTAAATATAAATATGCTCAATTATCAGTTGGGAATTTTAGAAGCATTGGGGGGAGGTGGTATGTGAAGCAAACATAAAGTATCCAATATTTTACTCATGACTTAACTACTTGAATATAAATATGCTCAATTATCAGTTGGGAATTTTAGAGGCAGAAATGGAGATAGCAATACTGCTGGGCACAGCAAACTGACTATCACAGGGAAAAAGAAAAAGAAACTGAGGAATGAAGCTCAGAAGCCACCCTGCTGTTAGGGAGGATGAACACGGAGGTAAAAGTTAACCAACTTCACAGACGACAAAGCTATTGAATTTTGGCTTCTCCATCAGTAACACAATGTCATTGACTGGTGCAATTCCTAAGATTATACAAAGTATTTTTTATCACCCAGTTAGCAAGCATACCTGCTGTGACCTTAGCATATATAAACATATATGTGTGTTTATGGCTAAATATCTAAGCTTTATAAAGAAACAAAATATTGTATTCTATTTAGAGATATGGGTTTATCTCATTTCACTTTTATTAATTATCACAGAAACAAGCAAAAAAAACCAGAAGAGCTCAACTTAAATGACATTTTGATGAGCACTTTTTCTGTATCCAATTCAAAAAATTATAAGTTACATTTCTAATTAGCTTCTGGAAAACATACTAAAGGGCTCAATAGTCATTATCTCTTAAGATGCTAATGAAGCAACAAGAACTAATTATTTTATTTGGGGGGGCTGATTTGGATTCATCCTCTTTAGTTTTCTGTGAAAAATCACTCCATAGAAACGAGAATTCTTCATTACAACTAATGGTTTTATTTCTTAATTGCTCATGCTCAGCAGGGTTGCCCATCATTACCACTGTGATTTAATTTAGTTTGGAGCCACTGGCAGCATATATTAGTCATATCACGGTATCATGACATCATCATCATAAACATTACTAATAATTTAGCAGTAGGAAATCAAGAGTGCCAAGCATTAATATGACTTTTTCAAACTAAAAGGAACTGAGCATTAAAGTGATTTACACTTGAGTATTTTTAAAGGTTTATATTATTAAATAAATGCTCAAGTTAACATCATGTTTGAGAAAACAAAAAATGTATATTTTTATTTAAAATTGTAAATTGGGAATCTATATCTAATAGTGTTATTATTTTTATTATTAATGTGAAGTATGTATACTTCTTAAAGTTTCATACATATTATTTAAGCTTCACACTAGTCCTCTGAGGGAGAATTACTGCTTTTTTGCACATAGGAAAATGAAAGTGAAATTGAGTAGGCATAAACCAAGCCTAATAACTGAAAGAATTATGCTGAGCCGGGAAATGCATGACGCGTAGGTCCTCATGCCCCATCCCTGATGAGTTTCAGAGTGATTCTCAATACAAAATACAGTATTACCAAGGATGCTAAAGGAATCTTCCTCACCTTCCTCTGTCCCAGTGTTACCAAAAATATTTATATGCATTTAAGGTTTCTCTTATGAATGAACTCTTTTAATTCTCCACTTGAATTTACTACATGAAGACTGTCCTCTATAAAATTACAATAGTTTTTTTTGTTTTCTTCCAATAAAAGTCATCAGCTGTTTTATCTCAATATGTGTAAACTCTTTTAATTCTCCATTTGAATTTACTATATGAAGACTGTCCTCTATAAAATTACAATATTTTTTTGTTTTCTCCCAATAAAAGTCATCAGCTGTTTTATCTCAATATGTGTCTTACTAAATAATAAATTATTTAATTTATTATATACTACTGGACTTCGGAATTCCCTTCTACCCAGCAGAAATTATATGTAATTTATCAGGTTGGTTGGGTGTCATCCTGTGCACCAAAAGGTTGCTGATCGATTTCTGGTCAGGGCACATGACTTGATTGCGGGTTTATACCAAGTTGGGGGTGTTCAATAGGCAGCCTATTGATGTTTCACACTCACATGGATGTTTCTCTCTCCTTCTCATTCTTCCTTCATCTGTCTAAAAAATCAATAAAAAAGCATATTTGCTAATGACACATCTGATAAGGGTTTAATTTTCAATATATATAGAACTCAGATGGCTCAACAAAAGGAAGACAAATCACCCAATTAAAAAATGAGCACAGGGCCTGAATAGGCACTTCTCCAAAGAGGACATACAGATGGATAATAGACATATGAAAAAAATTCCCAACATCACTAATCATCAGAGAGATGCAAATGAAAACAACCATGAAATATCACCTCACACTGCCAGAATGGCTACCATCAACAAATCAACAAACGACAAGTGCTGGCGATGATGCAGAGAAAAGAGAACCCTAGTACACTGCAGGTGGGACTGTAGACTGGTGCAGCTACTGTGGAAAACAGTATGGAATTTACACAAAAAATTAAATATGGCACTATTGTTTGACCTAGTGATACCGCTTCTAGGAATATATCTTAAGAAGCCCGAAACACCATTCAGAAAGAATACATGCACCCCTGTATTTATAGCAGTGTTATTTACAATAGCTAAAACCTGGAAACAGCCCAAGTGCCCATCACTAGATGAATGAATCAAAAAGATCTGGTACATTTACAGAATGAAATACTATGCAGCTGTAAAAAAGAAGGATCTATTACCCTTTGCTGCAATGTGGAAGGACTTTGAGAGTATTATGCCGAGTGAAATAAGCCAGTCAAAGAAAGACAAATATCACATAATCTCACTTACACGTGGAATCTAATGAACATAATAGGTTCAGAGACATAGAGGCATGGAACAGACAGACATATCTCAGAGGGGAAGGCAGGGAGATGGAAAGAGATTAACCAAAGAACTCATATACATGCATGCATAGCCAATGGACATAGACAATAGCGTGATGAAGGCCTGGGGTGGGGCAGGGACTGGGGAGAGGGAGATAAATGCAGGGGGGTGGGGTGAGGAATTGGGGGACATCTGTAACACCATCAACAATAAAAAGAAAAGAAAATTTTCAGAATCAATACATTTTTTAAAGAAAGAAAAGAAATAGTGATAGAAGTAGGCACTATCTTCTTTCTCAATAGTCTTATAAGAATTAACTTTCAGAAAGAATCTGAATATGGAAACTAAAAGATTTCTAGCTTCTCAAAACGCTCAGAATTATCTTGATTTCTAGAAAGCTTTTAAGTGTAGCCAACCTGGGAAAAAGGGACAAAAATGTATTATATTTATACTAAATAATATTTATTATTTTTTCATCTCCAAAAAGTCATTCTTGAACAAGATAATAAACTGAAAAATTTAAATCCAAATGCCAACATTTATCAAGAAACACACACACACACACACACACACACACACACACACACAAATAAACTGCTAAAAATAAAGAAAGTAGGCATGGAAAAAGCAAAACTGATTTAAATAAAAAGGTCATCCTGTATTTCACAGTAGGAGATACTGAATGTCTCTGGCTTAATGAAAAGATGGAGATATGGTTTGAAAGTACAATTTGATGGCAATTTAACATCTAATTAAAAACAGGGCTGCAATATGGAACCTAACTTGGCAGCTTGGTGATGGTTCAGTTTCTATCAGCTCAGCAAGACTTAAGTCACGTTCTGTGATTAAAACTATAGCTCTTGCATGTGGGCTGTTAATTGTAAACATGTTAATAAGGATCAAATATGTCCTTCTAGATCTGTATCTGGTGAGAATTTCAATTTAGCCTAAACTAACACAGCTCTAGCTAGAAAAATTACTAATTTTTTCTCTCTATGTATATTGAGCAATACTAAATTTATTTTAAAGGACATAGATACTTTAATGAACAGTTGTGTAATTTTCAGGGTGGAAAACAAAAAGTCAGAGTACTTGAATAAAAATGGTAATTTATCTCCATATAGAATTTTTAAACCTTGAGGCTTCTCATATATTAAGCAATTGTTTTATCAACAAATACATTTGTACTTAAGTATATGGTGAGTAATGTATTAGTTACCAAATTAACATCTACCCGTTGATAAAATATTGTTTTCATAAATTATTTTAAAACTCCCTCATATATTTAAGCAATTATTTTATCAACAAATACATTTGTACTTAAGTGAGTAATGTATTAGTTCCCAAATTAACATCTACCCATTGATAAAATATTGTTTTCATAAATTATTTTAAAACTCTATAAGAACCATTCAGTGTAAGTTAAAAACAAAATAGCCTAGACTAATAATTAGCAGGGGAGAGAAAGTTATCTCCATCCAATTTAACACTTAGGTCATTTCCAAATAGAAAGAAAACACACACAGGGGTAAGGTCTCAGGGGTAAAGGTCAAAAGGTCAAGAAAATAAATACCATTTCTTCTATAGACTGTGACTACCTCAAGGAGCTGATGTGTTATTACGTTTTTGCTTGCTTGTTTTGTGCTTTATGACTTTCATTATTTCTATGTGGTTACATAAGGTGTCATCTATATTTGGATGTTAGAGAGTGGAGCAGGAATAAGTGTCATGATAAGCAGATGAAATAATGTAAGAGATTATTAAAAACATATATATCTCCTTGGGTGTGAAATAGAAATCTCACCTGCTATGTTAGAAGTCCCTATAGGACACACTTTCCTTAGGCAGAAGGAAATTGATGAACTCCAGTTATACACTGCTGGGTAGATTAGCAACTCGCAACTCCTTGGGCAAGTCCACTTCTGATCATGTGGCTTTCATGTCATATCAGACTGCTCTCTGATCCTGAAACCTAGTCTGTAATTTATTTAGTCCTGGTAGTTGTTTTTTCATCTTCTTTTCCTGTCAGAATCCTTGCTATGAGACTTTTCCTAGATTTCTGGCTTTAGAACTAGACCTGCCCAAATTTAGCCAAATCTTCATTCTCATCCCAGAAGGTTAGATGCCCTGTGATTAAACATTAATACAATAACCAGATAAAATCTGCTATCTCAGGTGGCTACTATCAGGAGTTCTGCAAATATTTATTTTTCCTAATTTTTGCAACCTCATCATTCTATGTAGGCAAATTAGTGCCAGGCCATCTTACCTGAATATCCTTCACCTACCCCGATCCCTCAGAGGCTAGACCTGAATTAAATACTTCAACACAGCTTAAATATCATTAAAGATAAACATTGTATCGAGCTTTTGCTAACGGCACTATCAATGAGATAATCCTGTTTTTTACCTTCACATTTTTAATTTTTATGAAAGACCATTTAATATATCTTGATCCCCCCAAAATCACAATCTTCCTAATGATGTAGTTATCCATGGATAGATGACATCCCTAATAAGACACCAAAATTGTCTCAACTCTTTGAGTTCTATTTAGTATATAACTTTATGCTATGTTAAAATGTACATCCCTGGATATATAGGACTCATTATCTGACTTCACAATGGTCTTGATCCACTTTTCTTCTCTTTTCTAAATTAAGCAGAAAACACCAGAAGTTTGAGAGTTTCCTCTTGTGCAAGTATGTCATTTATCTCCCTTGACCTCATTTCTTTATTTAAACCCATAATGCAGTCTAATGCAGAGTCACAGCTTCAATTAGAAATGCCTTCCAGTCCTAACAGGTTTGGCTCAGTGGATAGAGCGTCAGCCTGTGGACTGAAAGGTCTCAGGTTTGATTCCGGTCAAGGGCATGTACCTTGGTTGCGGACACATCCCCTGTAGGGGGTGTGCAGGAGGCAGCTGATCGATGTTTCTCTCTCATCGATGTTTCTAACTCTCTATCCTTCTCCCTTCCTCTCTGTAAAAAAATCAATAAAATGTATTTAACAAAAAAGAAATGCCTTCCAGTCCTACTGTAAGCAAGGTGAGAAAAACAAACAAACCAACAAAAAGCACTTGAATATATTCTTGCTGACAGAGTTATTTGGATGAGTTTAGACAGTTATTCAGAGGTCTTTCAAATAAAAGACGGTGAAAAAGCTAATGCCTTTAAAACATACTATCCTTTGCCACATAAACCCCTTAAATAGAATGATCAACTCTTAATTGCATTTGCTTTTAAATGCAATTTAAATATACTTCTCTGCCAAGTACATTCCACTACATTGGAAATACAAACATGGCTTTGGGAAGACATAAAGTCATATATTACTCATATTATTCCGTATCCTAATGAAAACGTATGATGTTCTAGATTTTTATGGTTTTAAATTTTTAAAAAATTGGATGGACCAGAGGGGTGGGAGCCCTGATATTCTGCTGTGACAATAACCAGAGCATTGCTAGAGATTCATATTGCTTTAGTATTTAGTAAGGTTCGTCTCGGGCATTACATTGAATGTTTGTTTCTCCCTGGGTGAGGTTTTTGGATCTAGGTCCTTATTTTCTTCTTACTGCCTGAAAGAGTTTGAGCATTATCAAGTGGTAGCACAGGCCTAAAACTTAGGCTCATCAATTATGCATTACTAAAAGAAGAGATTGTTGAGTGTGTAATTGGAGACTGTGGCTGCTTAGCTCTGTTCCTCAAAATAGGGGAGAAAGTAAAGACATTTGCTTCTGGTTCATCTAACTTACCCAGATCAAAGATTTTAAGTAACACTCCCCAACATTCCAGGTTTTTCTTTTCTTTTTTTTTAATATCCCAAAGCATCTTTAACAAGACTGCCCAGAGTACTTCACTGCTTTCAGTGTTCGGGTTCCATATGCAACCTGCTCCAGCAAAAGAGCCCAGGAGACTCTAACTCTCCACTGAGGGGCCAGGGAAAGAGACAAAGAAGCTGCTGTGGATTAATGAGCCCCTAGGACAAGTAGCTTAATAAGAGGAAGTAGCTTTGACCTTGGAAGAAACCCCGGTTCATACCAACTATTTGAGCTGAGCTCAAAAGGTTCGCCATCACTGATCTAACTTATCCAGATCAAAGATGTTAAGTAACACTCCCCAACATTCCAGGTTTTTCTTTTCTTTTTTTTTTTAATATCCCAAAGCATCTTTAACAAGACTGCCCAGAGTACTTCACTGCTTTCAGTGTTCGGGTTCCATATGCAACCTGCTCCAGCAAAAGAGCCCAGGAGACTCTAACTCTCCACTGAGGGGCCAGGGAAAGAGACAAAGAAGCTGCTGTGGATTTAATGAGCCCCCAGGACAAGTAGCTTAATAAGAGGAAGTGGCCTTGACCTTGGAAGAAACCCCGGTTCATACCAACTATTTAATTTGACATAACTTAGTTAAACTAAATATTTTCCTGAATGTCTCTCCCAATTTAATTACATAAAGTGAATTTTTAGTTTATAAGGTCAAAGGCTTTTCAGGTCCTTGAAAAAAAACAAACTTTTGTTTTTTCACCTACTGATACAATGACAATACCAGTCACAGAAATAACAAGTAAAGCTTTCCAGCAAATGTGGTTACATGTTATAAACATATGGAAATTTCAAAAAAAGACATTCACCAAGCAGGTCCCCCAAAGGATGAGTTTCAATAGACTGATCACAGGCCACAGAATAGCCCCAGCATTCCTATAATGAACCCTGGGATGACAGCTTCCTATACATGAACTGGGAATCCTCTGCACTCCGGCCTCCACCACGGCTCAGCCAATTACACACTGTAGGATTTCTTAGAACTCATTTTCTATATAGTTGGGACACTTTCAGTTGGGTATAAGAGAAGTCGATTAAAACTGGCTCAACCATAATTGGAACAGACTGACAGATGTCAGTGGGGGGGTACTGGATGAAAAAAGGTAAAGGGATTAGACAAAAACATATATGCATAGCACATAGACACAGACAAAAGTGTGGTGATGGCCAAAGAAAAGCGAGTTTGAGGCTACGTAGAGTTATGTGCGTAAAGGGGGACAGGGAATGGAAAGGCTTGGGGCAATGGTCACATGATGCAGTATTCATATGATGTTATATTGAGTTGTACATTTAAAACCTGTTTGGGCCCTAACCAGTTTGGCTCAGTGGATAGAGCGTCGGCCTGCGGACTCAAGGGTCCCAGGTTCGATTCCAGTCAAGGGCATGTACCTTGGTTGCAGGCACATCCCCAGTGGGGAGTGTAGTTGGGTATAAGAGAAGTCGATTAAAACTGGCTCAACCATAATTGGAACAGACTGACAGATGTCAGTGGGGGGGACTGGATGAAAAAAGGTGAAGGGATTAGACAAAAACCATATATGCATAGCCACAGACACAGACAAAAGTGTGGTGATGGCCAAAGAAAAGAGGGTTTGGAGCTACGTAGAGTTATGTGGGTAAAGGGGGACAGGGAATGGAAAGGCTTGGGGCAATGGTTACATGATGCAGTGTTCAGATGATGTTTTATTGAGTTGTACATTTAAAACCTATATGGTTTTGTGAACCAATGTCACCCCAATAAATTCAATTAAAATTAAATAAATAAATACATAAGTAAATAAATAAACTGGTTTAACCAAAGAAAGAAAAGTTAAAGAAATCTATGAATACAGTCATTTGAGATGAGGCTGGACATGAGACTTGACGTGTATGTCAGGATTGGGTTCTACTTGCTTCATCCTATAACACTGCACTCCAGTGTTTGGCACTCTTGCCAAGGTGTCTCTGGTTATCTGCAAACTTCCGTGATATTACATAGGTACACCTGCAAACAGGTAGCTTCTCTGCCTACTAACTGTGCTGCACATCCCAGAATCTGTGGCCTGGTTTAGTCATATTCTCATTCTTAAACTAGTTGCCGAGAACAGGGAGCAGGGAGGCTCTACTGGGTTAGTGCTGGGTCACTTAACTGCTCCCTCGTTTGGGGGTGGCATCAACCTATGGACCTATATGGTCTGAGGGTAAGAGTGGGGATTGTTTTCCCAACAGAAAATCAGCAGCAAAATAGATGTTGCATATAAGTAGGAACATTCATCCAACACACATAAAATGTTATAGTCAAAATTTCATGTATTGAAAGTTATAACTAACATATACTATTTTTAATGTTTCAATCAAAGGAAGATGTTAGTCTGTGTATCAGCTCTTATGCTTATGCAAGGGAATACGTGTAGTCATTATAGGAATTATTTAAATATTATTTTAATATGATTGACTGTTCTGGTCTCCTAGGGCTGCCATAGCTAAGTTCCCCAAACCAGGTAGCTTACAAAAACAGAAACTTATTCTCTCACATTTCTGGAGGCTTGAAGGCAATGGTAATATTGGTTCCTTCTTGGCAACTCAGAGGGAGAATCTAATCCATGTCTCTCTCTCCCAGCTTCTGGTAGCTTCAGAGGTTTCTTGGCTTGTGGCAGCCTAACTCCAATCTCTGCCTCTGTCATCACAGGGCATTCTTGTATGTCTGTCTTTTTCCCGTCTTCTTGAAAGGACGCCAGCCATATTGGATTAGGGCTCATCCTAAACCAGTACGACCTCATCTTAACTTGATTATATTAATAAAGACCCTATTTCACATAGGGTCACATATAGAAGCATTGAAGGGTTAGGACATCAACCTATCCTTTGGGAGGATGCAATTAAACACAGGATACTGACCCTTACGTTACAAATGACTTAAAATCTAATAATTAGAGTCTCATTAACACAAAAAGATTATCTCTAGAAATAACACTTAGAAGATTATGTGACTGTACTTATTTTCTTCCTAACATTTTCAGTTTAAAATGAGCAAGGGAGCCCATCCTGTGTAGCTCAGTGGTTGAGCATCGACCTATGAACCAGGAGGACATGGTTCAATTTCCAGTCAGGGCACATGCCTGGGTTGTGGACTCGATCCTCAGTGTGGGGCCTGCAGGAGGCAGCCAATCAGTGATTATTTCTCATCATTGATGTTTCTCTCTCTCTCTCCCTCTTCCTTCCTCTCTGAAATCAATAAAAATATATTTTAAAAATAAATAAGTGAATAAAATAAAATGAGCAAGGGATAAAATTTTATGCATAAGTTCCTGCCTCCATTGACTAAAAATATGCTCAAAAGTTACACTGCGTAGTATATAATTAGTCTTGAAATGTGAGAAGTGAAAATCTGTATGTTCATTAGTTCCTTTTTTGATAGGGATTCTTAACATTTTAGAATACAAGATTTTACACATAGTTTAAATGTTTGAGAAACATTTTTTAAAATATGTGAATAGTCTATAGAACAGAATGTTGAATACTTAAGATGCCTTGAGCCTAAATGACAGCCCCTGAGTTTTCCAGGCTCTCCTCTTCCCGTACCTTTTTATTAACTATCTCTTGGAAACCTTCAGGGCTTAAGTTATATGTAATCTGGAAAAATTACCTTTGGCTTTAGGTTAATTATGTTTTCCAAATTTGCAGAGCTAATCATTAGTACAGCTAAGATTAAAGCCCAGTACTAATTTTCAAGCCCACAACATTTTCCTAAAATTATGCTGCCCTCTTACCTTACATTAAAGGTCACTATGAAATTTTAAACATGTTGTCGCCTATCTTGCTTTCAAATTTGTTTTAATTTCCAAATGTTCTAGCCTTAACTGGAAATACAATCCACTCCACTGCAGCACGGCAATAATTAGCTCATTTTTACAATGATGATTAAAATTATAGGTGATAACTTTGGAGCACAGTATAACAGCAAGACACAGTACTATGTGATTAATGACATGAGTCCTAGTTCTAGATGTACAACTTAATCTCAATGGTGACATTATAATTACTTAATATATTTGGGCAAGTCCCTTAATTATTAAGTGATGTCCCATTCTCCTAATAATATAAAATTTTGTTGGCTTCCAATTAAAATTAGAAAACTGAAAAATATTACAGACATAATACTTATAAAGTAAGATTTTGTCAGCAATATATGATAAAGTGTTTTAAAATAAATTTGATAAAACTGCTAACAAATATTTCCCAAAATGGTTTTCTAAAATATGACTTTTGAACATTTCTCTTGAAAATTAAATTCATCTTTCCAGTAACAAATTACTGCTTTTTAAAAAATGACAGGAATCTTCTGCACAGCAAAAGAAACCATCAACAAAACAACAAGAAAGCCCACTGCATGGGAGAACATATTTTCCAATGTATCACCGATAAGGGTTTAATCGCCAACACTTATAGGGAACTCATACAACTTAACAAAAGGAAGATAAACAATCCAATAAAAAAAATGGGCAAAGGACCTAAATAGACACTTTTCAAAAGAGGGCATTCAGAAAGCCAAGAGACATATGAAAACATGCTCAAAGTCACTAATCATCCGAGAGATGCAAATCAAAACAACAATGAGGTACCATCTCACACCTGTCAGAATGGCTATCATCAACAAATCAACAAACGACAAGTGCTGGAGAGGATGTGGAGAAAAAGGAACACTTGTGCACTGCTGGTGGTAACTGGTGTAGCCACTATGGAAGACAGTATGGAGCTACCTCAAAAAGTTAAAAATGGAACTCCCATTGACCCAGTGATCCCACTTCTAGGAATATATCCCAAGAAACTAGAAACACCAATCAGAAAGGATATATGCACCCCTATGTTCATAGCAGCACAATTCACCATAGCTAAGATCTGGAAACAGCCTAAGTGCCCATCAGCAGATGAATGGATTAGAAAACTGTGGTACATCTACAGGATGGAATACTATGCTGCTGTAAAAAAGAAGGAATTCTTACCATTTGCAACAGCATGGATGGAACTGGAGAGCATTATGCTAAGTGAAATAAGCCAGTCAATGAAAGGAAAATACCACATGATCTCACTCATTTATGGATAATTAAGACCATTATAAACTGATGAACAAAAATAGATACAGAGGCAAAGCAGCATCGAACAGAATGTCAAACAACAGCAGGAAGGCCGGGGAGGGTTGGGGGAGGGGACGAGATCAACCAAAGGACTTGTATGCATGCATATAAGCATAACCAATGGACACAAGACACCGGGGCGGGAGGGGTAGGGGAGGCTGGGGGAAGGTCAAGGGGAGAAAAAAAAGGAGACATATGTACTACTCTTTGTAATACTTTAAGCAATAAAACAAAATTTAAAAAAATGACAGGAATGAAAATTATTAGCAGAATTAAGTGTTATAATGTCCACATTTATATTCAGAGATTTAACCTTTAACATGTGATCCACAGGACTTGCAGAGCACTGGAAAGATAAAACTTAAAGGCTAAAACTTGGAAATCATTCTTTGCCACCTCCTAATTCTAGAGGCAGAAATTGGAAACCCAAAGAATTTGATTAAATGATATGTACAAAGTTACTGTGAGTGAGAAGAAATCAGTCTTTTCTCTAATGTCAAGGGCAGTGTCGTCATGACTTGAAATTGCAACGAATGATCATGGATATAGCCAGGCTCCCTGCCTAAAGGCTGGCCTAGGTCATGACTCAAAGGATGTGTGTGTGGAGGAGCCTCAGAATTAGGAATGAAATGAGATAGATATAAACTCTGTTTCTTATTCCAAATAAGCTCTAAGAGGGAAATTAATTTCCCCCACTGAATCACAGTTTTACTGCTCTTTGTAATGGGAGCAATAATTACCAAACAAACATGGGAGCAAAGTAAAAGCAATAAAAGTAGGAGTTGATGTGATAATTGAGTGGAATAATAACTAAATGCTCATGGTAGACAGTAGATGTTCAACAACTTTGACAGCTATTCTTGTTAATTTTTTAGACTCATGAAAATTATGCCCTAACAAAATAAGCTAAAAATGTAGGTTATTTTGCAATCAAACCATTATTAGAAAATTACTAATAAAGTAACAGAGACTACATAATATCTTGGAAGGCAGCAGGACTAGTATCTAGAACAGTGGTGGCGAACCTTTTGAGCTCGGTGTGTACAGGACTAGTATCTAGAAGATCTGAATTCTAATCTCAATTGCATTTATCAGTATTTGTGTCACCTGAGCAAATCCAAGCCCAAATCATCCCCGTTTCTTCATATTCCGAGTTAGCAACAGTCTTACTCCACTTAAAAGTTTTGAAAGATTTTTCTGTGTGTGAGGGTCAAGTGAAATAATTCATGTGGAAATGCTAGGAAAATGCTCTATAAAGAAGCCAAAGTACTGTCAATAAAGGGTAAATGAAAATTATAATTTACATGTAGTTAAACATAACTTAATAACACTGCATAAAACCCACAAGCTCATCTGCTTGTTTTTGAGTGAGACAAAAGCATACTAAAAAACCCATTCTTCTGCTCATTAGACTTGTATTCAGCCCTTTACTTAGATATGTCAACTGTAGTAATAAATATTCCAAATAACAGATAATGCAATGTAACTGCTGCTTATCCAACACTGAATTAAGAGAACAAAAACAGAAAATAGAATAAGAAGTCATGTAACAATTTTTTTAACATCAGATAGAAACAGGTCTGGGTCAGATGCATACATATGTTGGAGGGTTTGGGAAAAGTAGAAAGTCCAGGGATCACAGCACAATTTGCTGATGCAGTGGGTAGGGTACGGGCTACCACATTTGTACATAAAATATTCCACAGTTAAGTTTGATGAGTGGCCTGACTCATATACCCTGATTTACCAATATGTCTACTTAGTACATAGGAAGAAAAGTAATCCATATAACTTCTTTTTTTTAACCCTCACCAAGGAAATTTTTTCCATTGATATTATAGAGAGAGTAGAAGGGAGGGAAGAAGGAGGGAGAGAGAAAAACATGACATGAGAGAGACACATCAATTGGTTGCTTCCTGCTCTTATCCCCTACTGTCTTACCCCCTACTGGGCTGGGGATAGAACCTGCAATGGAGGTACCTGCCCTTGACTGGAAATGGAACCAGTGACCCTTCAGACCATAGGCTGACACTCTAACCACTGAGCAAAACCAGCCAGGGTTCCATATTACTATTATCCATACTTAAATGACCCTCCATAAAGTAAAACTATAAATTGTTAAGATTAAAATAATGCATTAGATCATCAAAAATAAACAAGTGGTTCTGAATATGGGAACAGAATTTCTAGAAAAAATAGAAAGAGTAATTGACCAAGTTTATTTACAGATGCTTTATAAGGGTTACAGGTCAAAATATCAAGGGGCAAATAAGTTATGCAAATAAGTGGTGTGAGGATGTGGAACAACAGGAATTCTCATTAATTGCTGTTGGAAATGCAAAACGGTACAGCCACTTTGAAAGATAGTTTGATGTTTTCTTGCAAAATTAAACATACTCTTTCCATACGATCCAGCAATCACACTTCTGGGTATTTACCCAAAGGAGTTGAAAACTTAGGCCCACACAAAATCCTGCACATGGATGTTTATAGCAGCTTTACACAGAATCATCAAGACGTGGGAGCAACCAAGATGTTCTTCAGTAGGTGAGGGGAAATACTAATACTGTGGTGCATCCAGATAATGGAATATCATTCAGGGCTAAAAAGAAATGAGCTATCAAGTCTTGAAATTACATGGAGGAACCTTAAATTCATATTTTTAAGTGAAAGGAGCCAGTCTGAAAAGGCTGTACACTGTTTGAGTCCAACTGTATGACATTCTGGAAAAGGCAGTAATGGGACACAATAAAAACATCAGTGATTGCCATGGGTTAGGGCAGTGGTTCTCAACCTCTGGCCCTTTAAATACAGTTCCTCATGTTGTGACCCAACCATAAAATTATTTTCGTTGCTACTTCATAACTGTAATGTTGCTACTGTTATGAATCGTAATGTAAATATCTGATATGCAGGATGGTCTTAGGCGACCCCTGTGAAAGGGTCGTTCGACCGCCAAAGGGATCGC
>NW_005354999.1:1261930-1276272 GCF_000412655.1 Myotis brandtii
TCATTACATAAAAGGGTACGGTCTTTTTTTTTTTTTTAGTTTTATTCATTTCAAACGGGCCGGATCCTGCCCGCGGGCTGTAGTTTGCCCACGGCTGCTCTATATGATACCACAATGACAAAGACATGTTATTATACATTTGTCCAAACCTGTAGAACAAGCGTGTCAAACTCGCCGCCCACAACAAATATTTTTGCGGCCCAGCCAATATAATGGTATGTAAGAAATGTTTTAATAAAAATTACGTAACTTAATTTTTACAATATCCTGTTATACATAATCTTACCTAATAATAGACAAACATGTAAATTGACCATCCCTCTGCTACGCTCACCAGCCACTCAGGAGAGTATGCAAATTAACCCAACAAAGATGGAGGGTAATTTGCATACATAGGCGAAAAGCTGCAGAGCGAAGACTGAAGGCTTCAGTCGGCCAGAGCAGCGAAGGCCTGGGTCCCGGGTGCCAGTGGAAAACTGGTGCCGGCAGCCAGGGGAAGGGAAGGCCTATTGCACAATTCTCTTCGTGCAATGGGCCTCTAGTTATTAATAACAAACGACAATATTTGCTAATGACTGATTACTATAATCGTGTTGCATTCGTTTCCCATACACGCCTTATGGGCAGGCGCACCATTTCTCTCCACTAATGCTATCAGTGAATATTTTAGCGAATATTGCCACCTCATCAGTCTTGTACTCACTTGTTTAGTGTACACAACAGGAAATATTTCACTTTCGGAGAACAAGAAAAATTGGTTTATTTGCGTTATGCTTATTAATTTGTGCAGTTATTCAGTGTCTAGTAAGTTAATGTTCAAGAAAAAACATTAATTTTTATTAAGATATTCTATTACTTTATGTTAACGATTATTCACCTATTTCAGCCCTTTGTATTCAGCATGTCTCTGGAAATAAGCCTACATTTATTTGAAAATTGAAGCTTTTGTTTTTTTTCGGCCCACATAAACTTAAACCTTGTTTATTTGGCCCATGTTAGCCTTTGAGTTTGACATGCTTACTGTAGAAGGTACAACATTAAGAATGAACCATAATGTATACTGTGGACTTTGGGTGGTTATGACCTGTCAATGCAGGTTCATCAATTATAACAAACTAGAGGCTTGGTGCATGACATTCGTGCACTGGGGTGGGGGGGGGGCTCCCTCAGTCTGGCCTGTGTCGTCTCGCAGTCCAGGACCCCTTGGGGGATGTCCACGGCACTCCCCCTGTGGGAGTGCACTGACCACCAGGGGCAGCTCCTGCATTGAGCATCGTCCTCCTGGTGGTCAGTGCGCATCATAACGACTGGTCGTTCCGCTGTTCGGTCAACTTGCATATTAGCCTTTATTATATAGGATGCACCATTCTGTTGGAGAATGCTGATAATGAGGGAGACTATGCACATGTGGGGAAAGAGGGTATATGGAAACTCTCTGTAACTTCCATTCAATTTTGCTGTAAACTAAAAATAAAAACAAAAGGTCTATTTTTTTTTATCCTCACCAAGGATATTTTCTTCATTGATTTATAGAGAGAGCAGAAGGGAAGGAGGAGGGGGAGAGAAAGAGAAGAAACATCAATATGAGAGAGACACATCGATTGGCTGCCTCCCACACGTGGGAACCTGTAACTGAGGTAAATGCCCTTGATCAGAATCGAACCCATGACCCTTTAATCCCTGGGCCCATGCTCTAACCACTGTGAAAACTGGCCAGGGCCAAAAGATCTATTTATAAAAAACAGAACATCCTACTGAACCTTATTTAAAGGACTATCTTTTTTATTTATTTTTTCCATCACCATTTATTCCTGCTATGACCCCATGCATCTCCACCCCCACCCCCACAATCACCAGGACTGTTGTCCATGTCCATGAGTTCTCTCTCTTTCTTTTATTATTTTTCTCAATCCCTCCACCTTCACAAATTCCCACTCCCACCACCCAGAGCTGTCTGCCTGCTTGCTATCTATGACTCAGGAGGGATTTAATAAACAAAGTGAACTACCAAGCAAAATAAAGACAGACTCATAAATAAAGGAATATCTTTTATGTTCAAGCTTTCTTATTTGATTTAAACAGGGAAATGTCAAGGCATTACAGGTGAAACATTGATAAATCTTTTTAATTCCACCACCAAGCAAGAAAATTTTTCTGTCATATTATTTAAAATAAAAAAGAAAAGTAATTATAATAAGGAGTACTAATATTATTATTTTTAAAAAGTCTGTCTTTTAAGTTATAGAGAATTGAGCTTCATATTAACAATTTAAAAAGCTAGAAAACAAAGCCTAGCTTATTACCTCCAAGACTGGTATTCTATTTTAGCACACTATACTGTGCTATGTAGAAGACTAATACATTTCATTGTGTTAATTATTAAATTGTAATATATCCTGCTTAATATAATCAAGTAACACTTTGTTCTATCCAATGTCTTGAGCATTACAAATTTCTCTAAATTTTTCAAGGAAGATAATTTTTCATATAAACTCTCTTAACCAATGTCATGCCAGAATACTGAGCATAATAATTCCCATGACCACCCTGGCTATTAAAATATTAGATAGCTCTGGCCAGTGTGGCTCAATGGGTTGAGTGTCATTCTGTGCACTGAAAGGTCGCCAGTTCGATTCCAAGTCAGGGCACATGCCGGGCTATGGGCTCCATAGGCACACAGGAGACAGCCTATTGATGTTATCTCATAGCAATGTTTTTTTTCTTCCTTCCTTCCTTCCTTCCTTCCTTCCTTCCTTCCTTCCTTCCTTCCTTCTCTCCTCTCTCTCTCTCTCTTTCTCTCTCTCTCTCTCTCTCTCTCTCTCTCTCTCTCCCCCCTCTCCATTCTTCTCTCTCTAAAATCAATAAAAATACATTTTTTAAAAAGATTGAAAAGAATGGAAAAATTTTATATCAGAACAAAAAATTTTTATGAATAAAAGTAGTAAAAGTTACTTAAAGTTGTGGATTTTTTTCAGAAGAAATATAAGAGTAAGAGAAAGAAAAACACACTAAATACTTTATATATTTTGTGTGTATAGGTCTTACACACGTTTATTTAATTTCACAACCCTGTCAATTAGAAATTTATTCATATTTTATCAAAGGGAAAAGAACTCTAGTATTGTGAAATTACTTGCATAAGGTAATTTTGCCTGTCTGACCATAGCTGTGATTCAAACTCATGACTACATGGCACAGTCAAATAAATGTCCACCCAACTATCCTGCCTGCCAATCATTTATTTCAGCTTCTCATGCAACATTAAAAGCACAGACTAGGGGGGATAAATGGTGATGGAAGACTTGACTCAGGACAGTGAACACACAATATAGTGTACAGATGATGGGTTGTAGAACTGTGCACCTGAAACCTGTATAATTTTGTTAACCAATGTCACCCCAATAAATTCAATAAAAAATGAAAAAAAGAACTATCAAGACACATGCAGTGAAGAAATAAAAGAAAAGAAAATCTAGGACTAAATAGCAAATTACTAATCTAGAAAAACATTTGTGAAATGTTAGAATTAGAAGAGACTGTGGCCATGGCATCCCATGCTCTTTGATCATTATCAGAGTATTCCGATCAAAAACATTCATTCATTTTAAAAATAATTAAAAGCTTCTAAAAACAGTACCATATAAAATACTTTTAATTCTTCAATTCACTTTCACGTAGAAGGATAAATTTATTCATTCTAGAATAAGTATATAAGGCCAAAAATTGGAAAGAATGAAATAAATTATAGTTAAAGAAGCAGTTTTCTGCCCTAGCTGGTTTGGCTCAGTTAATAGAACATTGATTGGCCTGTGGACTGAAGGGTTCCGGGTTCAATTCTGGTCAAGGGTAAATGCCCGGTTGAGGGCTTGATCACAGGTAGGGGTTGTGCAGGAGGCAGCCGATCAATAATTCTCCGGGCTTGATCACAGGTAGGGGTTGTGCAGGAGGCAACCGATCAATAATTCTCTTTAATCATTGATGTTTCTATCTCTCTTCCCTTCCTCTGTGAAATCAATAAAATTTTTTTTAAAAAAATATGTAGTTTTCAGATAATAAGTGCTATGTGAGGATAGAATGGCATATTCACATAGAGAGTCTAATTCAAAGCTGGAAGTCAGAGACATTATAGAGGTAAAAGTTCCTTAATTATATTAGTGATCAGACCAAGTGACCTCTAAGCTTTACTGCTAATGTTCTAGAAACACATGTATTTTTTTTCTCCTTTGCATATAAGTAAGTGGGGTGAGAATTCTGGTCAGCATATTTCCATAAAAAGTAATTTCCAAGAAAGCCCACAGAAGCTGTAAAACATCCTTGAAACAATTTTGTGTCTTACAGATATGCTGTTATTCTCAAGTGATAGAATAATAATAACCCTTGCACTTATTATATAACAATTATATAAGTGAGTTTAAAATGTATATCCCTATACTCTAAAAATGAGAATGCAAGTTACAAACATCTCCTTCTTTAGTACTGGAGCAATTCTAAATATAATCCAAGTGTATCTGATGATTGACCCTTTTGCAACCTATATTCCTATATCATTCCTACAATATTTTTTAATGAAAAAGATGTATGTCTGAGGTGAGAAAGAGATAAAAACTATGCATATAGATGAGTTGAATCTAAAGGAGTATCACATAGTAAGAGAGAAAATGGACTTCAAAATCCACTACTGCAAGATTTCAAACCTAGCTACAACCCCTACTTAGCTTTGTTACCTTTATCAACATCTCTTAACTTTCGTTTCCTTCATAAATTAAAGGATATATTTAATTCTTAAGGTTAGTACAAGGATTGTCTTATATATAATACCTGACACATAGGAAGTGCTTGTTCAATGGGAACAAGGACTTTATCTTTTGAGGTTTTGTTGATGCCTACAATCCATTCTGAAACCCCCTTCGCACCTACTTCTGGCACTGGATCTGAAAAGGTAAATAAGTTTTTAAAAATTCCCTGACAGCCCAACTGGTGTGGCTCACTGGTTGAACATCAAGCTATGAACCTGGAGGTCAGGGTTCGATTCCCGGTCAGGGTACATGCCTGGGTTGTGGCCTTGATCCCCAGTGTGGGGTGTGCAGGAAGCAGCTGATTAATGATTCTCTCTCATCATTGATGTTTCTATCTCTCTCTCCCTCTCTCTCCCTCTCTGAAATTAATTAAATATATATATTTTTTAAAAATAAAATAAAAATTCCATGATACATTTTGTTGCCTTCAAAAGAATAACCATCTTAACAAACATCTTCTGAGTACTGTAGAACAGAATGACTGAAAGGAAATATTTTGATAAGCCATTGCTTGTGTGCTTGTGCCTGGTGATTCTCAACTATATTGGCATAAAATAAACAAGTGTAGAGTTTAAAAATCAAACACATTCACACCCATCAGGATGGATATTACTTTTTAAAAGCTCAAAATAACAAATGTTGGCTAGGCTCTAAAGAAACTGGAACCTTTCTGCACTGCTGGCTGGACTGTAAAATGATGCAACCACTATGGAGAATAACATGGTGGTTCATCAAAAAACAGAATTGTTTTTGATCCAGCAACTCCTAATTCCAGATGTGCACTCAAAAGAACAGAAAGAAGAGATTCAAAGAGATATCTGTACCACAGTGTTCACAGCTGCATTTTCACAACAAAGTGTGGAAGCAACCTACAGGTTCGTCAGTGGATGAATGGATACACAAAATGTGGTAAATACATAAATAAAGTATTATACAGCCTAAAATAGGAAAGCAATTCAGACACATTTTACAACACAGATGAAACTTGAGCACATGATGGTAAGTGAAAGAAGCCAGTCACAAATGTGTACAATTCCACTTATATGAGAAATGTAGACTATTCCAATTCATAGAGACAGAAAGTAGAATGGTGGTTGCTAAGGGTTGGGAGGAGGAAGTCCTACTGTTTAATGAGTATAGTTTCAGTTTGAGAAAATAAAAGAGTTCTGGAGACGAATGTTGGTGATGTTTGCACAGAAATGTAAATGTATGTAATACCACTAAACTATATACTTAAAAATGGTTAAAATAGTAAATTTTGTTTAACACACACACACACACACGCACACCTGACCCAGCTAACTTAAGTCAAAATGTTTAGGGACCAGGCCGAGGCAACTGTATTTTTAAATGAGTGCTTTGTAATCCCATGTTCAGGTATGACTGAAAATCACTCCTTTAGCCAGTGGAGGATTCCTGCCAAAAATATTACTTCCTATCTGTATCTACTGATGTTTCAACCTTCACAATATTTATTACTATGTTAGACTAACAAGGATTGAGATAAGAATAATATTTTTTTAAATATCTCAACACCTTTGAATTATATTTTATTGACCCCTTGCTCTATAAATTTGATTGACAATTCAGTAACATATAAGTTCATTAAAGAGAAATAAATATAATTTGACTTTTTGCACACCTATGTAGGCTACTGGAATAAAAACCAAATTAAGTATTATTTTTCTAGATTTTATCTTCTAAATTAAAAACACAGACCTTCATACAAACTTTATTATCTATGGAGAAAAAAAAGCAGTATTTGACCTAGATCAAAACAATTTTAATATTCTTGATTTCTATATATTAAAGATTATGGTGTGAAACAAATGGAATAGTATTTTTGTATAAGTAAATCATAATTAGATGGGAGGCTGAAATATATTGTCATACAGAAGCCTGATGTAGCTCTTATGTACTAAATCTGACATAGAGCAAAGGAACGTGTACTTTGGGATTCTAGGTTGAATATGTCTTTGCAGTTTTACAGAGGCTTCTATAAGCCAAGTTTGCCCAAATAAATGATATAAAGTGTATGATGCAAATTGGCATAGCTCTCAGCTAACAAGGAATTATTTCAAAATGATACAACAAACCAAAATCAATTATTTTGAGTTTATCAAATATTGATTCAGATCAAATAATGGTTCAGAATTTGCATTTTTATAAAATACTATAATCATATAATCATCTTTGCATATTATCCACACTGAATTTCAATTGTGGAACACCAATTTTTCCACTAGAAAAATGCCAAAAAGACCGAAGCTTTTAAACAAAGCAGCATTATGGTACTACCATGCCTCTATTGTGAAGCTTGGATCAGACCTATCTATTATTTCAGACTATTATCAATAAAAACCATCTAAGCATATGTAAACAAGTGAAAATTAAAAGCATCTGTGGGAGAGTCAATACCTACATTGTGTAATCCATTTATACAGTGCCTTCAGCGGTCCTCAACCTGTGGGTCGCGACCCCTTTGGCGGTGGAATGACCCTTTCACAGTGGTCGCCTAAGACCATCCTGCATATCAGATATTTACATTATGATTCATAACAGTAGCAACATTACAGTTATGAAGTAGCAACGAAAATAATTTTATGGTTGGGTCACAACATGAGGAACTGTATTTAAAGGGCCAGAAGGCGGAGAACCACTGCTCTTATCTCTGATTTCAGAAGAACAAGCATTTCTCTCTCCTTAAAGGAACTCAAAGCATTAGAAGCCTTAAATGTATATATGCAAAACCCATGGGCACAGACAATAGGATGGTGGAGGCCTAGAGAAGGGATGGGGGCGGGCTATAAGGGGTCAAAGGGAGAAAAAGGGACATATGCAATACTTTCAATGATAAAGATTAAGCAATAAATAAATAAATGAGAAGTTTTATAATGCATTTTAAAAAGGAAAAGATAGTTGGGGGTGCATTTCTCAAATGCTAGTCTTTTTAAAATTCAGAAATAAATACAGCCATAATAATGTAGCAGCTCTGTTCATTGAAGGGAATAAAAGCTCCAGAAGAAATATCAACACCTCTCCTTTAGTAGCCAGGGATCTATGCAAAGGGGCATCTCAAGCTGTGACTGTTGGAATATGTGATGAGTTTTGCAAATGGATAGGAAGAATTGGGAGAATTAGATAAAAACTCTAAGAACTGATCCTGAAAAGACAGAAACAATAGGTACATATATGGCTAAGCATATCACTGGCCTTTCAGAGAGCAGAGTCTTTCTTTTTCACCTCCCTCCAATTCTTGCTCATCTAGATACAAGATTAGCTATTCACAGCCTATCTTTCCTAACTGGATTTTGAGCAGTTTGAATTTCACTTTTGGGATTTTTGGTTGAATTAAATGTGACCAAATTAGCTGCTGTTCCCAGAGAGCTCTGGACGTAATAGAAACAGCTGTGCCTGGACGGTGTGGCTAAGTGGTTAAGTATTGGCCCATGAATCAGGAGGTCAAGATTTGATTCCTAGTCAGGGCACATTTCATGAGTTGCAGGCTCAATCCCCAGTGTGGGGCATGCAGGGGGCAGCTGATCAATGACTCTTTCTCATCACTGATGTTTCTTTTTCTCTCTCCATCTCCCTTCCTCTCTCTGAAATCAATAAAACATCGTAAAAAAAACAAAAAAACAGCAGTGAAATGACAGAAGAGTGCTGACCTAAGTCACAGATACACCTTTTCCCCCTAATTCCATATCCCCAGAAATCTGCACAAGCGGGTAAAACACATCAATTTGTCCTGAAATCTCTGGATCTATTTAAATTCCCTTTCTCTATTATTAGTCTATTGATTATAATTCATTGCCATGGTAGATACCAAGTGGAGAAACTCCAAACTGGTTTGGAGAGGAAAATTAGGGAATTATAGAAAGCGCATTTTGCTCCTAACTCTCACTTCAGGGCACCTAGATATCAAATCCTACAGGAAAAAAAAACAAAAAACACAAAAACAAAAAACAAAAAACAACATCTTTTGAATAAAAGGTGATCCTTGTAGATATAGCACTTCAGTATAAGTAGAGACTCTAAACAACTGTCAGGAAATACTGCTAAAAATTCCAGTAATTTATCACTTACACACCTAAATTAAGATGTGACCCAAAAAACAATGTAGAGTTAAGGAAGCAAAGAGAAAAGAAGTAAAAAAAAAAAGTTTTAACCCGAGGGCACACCAGACTTGCAGAAAAAGCAAACCCCGGAGGAAGCTGAGGCATGGCTGCTCCAGAGCCAGCCTGCCATGTGCAATGTTCCTCTGATAGTTCCCGGGCACTGTTGCCACGGCGATAGTGACTGTCCGTGTCATTATCTATCCACCAACAGTGAGAGAAGCTTTGCAGTCGAGATATTGTTTAACAGATGGAGTGGTTTCTGTTGGACATACTGCTACAAAAGAAAAAAAAAAGTTTTAAAGCTACAGCATATCTATCCAAAGCATTTATTAAAATATTTATCATGCTACTACTTTAGTTTATCCATGCATCTCTTCTTTCCTTTGTCATCATAAGCATAGGATGTTTATGCCGTATTCAAAAAGATGCATGTCCTCATTAAAACTATTTTTCAGTCCATTTCTATTATGTCAACTCATGATTAGCCACACTAATGAAGAGAAGTAATGGCACAGAAATTTCTAGTGGAGATAACCAAAGCAATTTATTTAACACATCGGAATGCTTTCTTTTATTTTAATGCAGACTTACCATCACCAAAATAGTTTTACTTAAATTCATTTGAAGCCATTATATTTTACCAAAAGTCTTTATTTATTATTATTATTATTATTTTGGGTAAATAAGCCAAGTGGAAATGTTCTGATTAATGAAAAAAAAATTATGTGAGATGGAAAATCTGTGACAGTTAAACCAAAAGGTAGATAAGATATGTATGAACAATTAGTTAATTTTACCTAGAAGCAAATTTACAGGTGCAAATGTATTTGTAGAGTGTAAATATGTATAAGTTTATTTGTGTATGTATGTGTGTTTATGTTTATGCATATACCTATGTGCTGAGGAATTATAGGCTGAAAAATGATGCCATTTATATTATGAAATATTCATTTACATGCTCATTAATGTTACTTTAATTCCTGCATATTTTGTGAAGCAACCTATGGAGGTGGAAGTATGATGTTAGAATGAATATGGTTTAAAAAATGGCATAAATATAAGCATAAAAATTGTAATGCTAGATCTCACTCATATGTGGGATATAATGATCAACATAAACTGATGAACAAAAATAGATCCAGAGATAAATGGCAGGGGAGGTGGAAGGGTTAGAGATCAACCAAAGGACTTGTATGCATGCATATTAGCATAACCAATGGACACAGACACTGGGGCAGTGGGGGCTTGCCCTCAGGGGTGGGAATGGCTGGGGGGGTGGTTAATTGGGAAAAAAGGAGACATATGTAAAACTTTAGATAATCAAAAAAAATAGTTGATACTTTAAAAAAAATGTAATACTAAGCTAAATTTTTCTCACTCTTTTCAGGAAATATACAAATTTCCAAAAAAGAAAGTATAAAAAACCAACTCATATTGATGTGCTATGTTGTTCATAAACCAATGAAAAAGAGTATATTAAAAACTATAAACATTCATAAAAAGGCTTCTATTTTATGTTCAACAGCTCAATGATGTTTTGAAAATAATACTTAACAAAAGATTATATCATCAGGAAAAACAACAAACATTAGAAGTCAACACCTCATGTCTATTCTATTCAAATAATGCACTCTATCTTATTCAGAATCGGATGGGAAAAGGATGTTTTTCCTACTCCTCAGTATGGTCTACCAATGGATTAGTTAATTTTACTCAAAGCCAAAAACACATAGAAGACAAATATATGTACCTCAAACTAACTTTTTCTATATAACTAGAGGCACGTTGCACAAAATTTGTGCACAGGGGGTGTCCCTCAGGTCACCCTGCACCCCTAGGGGGATGTCTGACTGCCAGATTAGGCCCAATCCCTGGATGGGGCCTAAACCGGCAGTCTGACATCCCTCTCACAATCTGGGACCGTTGGCTCCTAACCCCTTGCCTGCCTGCCTGCCTGATTGCCCCCTAACCGCTCCCCTGCCAGCCTGATTGACTTCAATTGCCCTCCCCTGCTGGGGCCTGATCACCCCCAACTGCCCTCCCCTGTCAGCCTGATCACTCCCAACTGCCCTCGCTTGCTGGCCTAATCGCCCACAACTGTCCTCCCCTGCTGTGACCCACCTCCTCCTCTGGGACCTGCCACCTCAGCACAAGGCTGTGGAGATGCTGGGAACCCTGGCCTCACCACACGGAGTGGCTCCCAGGCCCTGCCTTCGCTGTGCATATGGCCATTGTGTGATGGCCATCTTGTGACATTAGGGCGTGATGTGTGAGGGCGTGACACCACCTAGGCTATTATTAGTATAGATACTTTCCTATGTATGTTTATCAACAATACATGTTCCATTAATCAAAACCCAGGGTCTGATAGTCTACAAAATATTGTCTAAAACATAGAAACAAAGCATCCAGCTCTATTTCTAAAGTTCATTCAAGTAAATATTTATTTTTAAAGCATAAAGTTTAAAATTCTGTTAGTATGTCATTATTTTATTTCAAAGCTATCATATGAGGAACAGTACCACATAGTAATTAGGAAATGGGGTTCAGGGGTCAGACTGCCTGGACCCAAATCCAGACTGTCACATTGTAAGAATATGACCCCGGGCAGAAGCTTTAACCTCCTTCAGTGCCTCACCTTCCACATCATCTGACAGTGTTACTTTGAAGATCAAATGAACTAATATATTGAATATTTAGAATAGTAACTCAATACATGACACTCTTAATAAATATCAGCTATTATCATGTCATGATCTTTCACTTTGCCTCATAAATACGATGTTTTTTGACAAGTTAGTAGGCTGAAAACCTCTTTGAAAATTAAAATAAATCTGTTTTAAGGTTTTTAAGGTACATAAGGGTTTGGAAGCTACCATATAGCAATCTTTATTTTTATTTTTTTTACTTTTTTAGTGAGAGATAAATCATTGTTCAACACATCACCACACACACACACACACACACACACACCATCTTTATTGTAATTGGATGCACCACGTATGGCAAATTTAAGTGTTAATATCCATTTCATACATAACTCTAATTTTTCAAGGTTTCTAATTCTATCATAAAAATTCATTTCCCAAGAAAGCTTGCAAATATATCTCCATCTGCATGCCATTATTTTTTCATTGCTTGCCTTTTGGTTCATTTCACATGACTTATTAGTAACCAAATCAAAATTAATTTTTTTGGACATTTTAAATGCATACTCCACAAACACAGTGGCCACATGAAGTACAGAAGAAATAAACTAATATTAAAGAAGGGCTTGGATATGAGTGACTTTTTCCGATTGCAGGTTAACATCAATGTGAACAACCGTCCCTGTCTAGGTCCACCCAGGTTGGTTCCCTCTTAGAGAGATTGGCTGTTGAAGCATTCATTCCAAATATATAATAAAAAGTTCCCAGGCATAACCTAAACTTCCTTTAATAACATATTATGGCTCCTTCTTAAAAATTATTTCTATTTTTAAGTGATACTATTTTATGGAGTAACATCTTTTGTAAGTTTACTTTAGGCTATATAAAGTAGAAATTCCTATTGTTTAAAACTTTAAAAAGGGAAGTATCTGGTTCTAATAGTGTACAATTCAGTAAACAAATCTGTTTAATAATTTATATAATAACGGTTGCCCTGAGTTTTCAGTCTCATTGCACAGGTAGAAAGGTACTTCCTTCCCCATGCATAATGCCCTGCTTTTATTTCTCAAGTAAGCAAACCAGAGCTACACACTGTGTGTACAGAGGTGCGGGAAACCCCAATTATACGAAAGACTTTTCCATTTGGGCCTATCTAAGACCCCAGCTGAGTCTAATTACCAGTCAGCTCTGTTTTAAATAAAACTGTTTTATTTACTGAAAAAGAGACACCAAAGCCATTTATTTTGAATTTTTACACAAATATGTCTATTTCCTAGTGATTGTACTTGACTATATTCGAAAATTGGAGGAAGTGACTTGTATCACAAAAAGTGGGCATGGTATAGCTCAGAAGCCTAAATTGTAACCTAAGATCTGCATCTAGTAATAAGAGTCATCTTGATATAATCATGTTACCTAATAAATATATTTTAACTACATTATTCTAAAATGAAAGCAATTATTGCAGATTTTTTTCATTCATCTAAGCTCTCCTATTCAGTATTTTAAAATCTAACCAGACAGTTAATATCATGTTCAAAACAGTGATTATAGACATGTAAAGATTTTTATTTTAAAATAATTAGATTCTTACCCTGATCAAAGGCCTTTCCAGGACTCCAAGTGCGGAAATAATCATCCTAAGGGGAAAATAATGTGAATTGAGTGGATATGAATTAATACAATGTAAAGAGTCATATAAAATCTAAAATAAAATAGAAAATACAGAAGCTGAATACAAACCTCCACTTCCTGTAATGGCAAGCAGCAAATTATAAAAAAAAAATAAAAAAATAAAAAGAACAAGAGAAAAACAAAGTTATCAAAATGGAACACATTATTTACATGTTATAGAAATATCTTTCAATAAATGTGCTAATTTTTCATTGCAAATCTGTGGTTACTCTCATAATTTAACTATTTTGGTTTGCCACTTCACTTAAATATCATAATGCAGTACTTTCAATTGCAATTCAACATGCAATATAAGATGCAGATAATTACCCTGACCTAATAAGCTATAAAAGTATCTTGGCAGTGTCCAATTACACAACTTTATAATATTAAATGGAACCATTAATATAGCAGGAAAAATACGAAGTGATTTTCCACTAGACTATAAAGTATAAATATACTTGATGTAAATCAGTCACTTATTAATTGACTAGAGGCCCATTGCACAAATTCGTGCACGGGTGGGGTCTGGCCGGCCCAGCCCCGATCAGGGTGGATCAGGGCAAGGACTGTTGGGAGGAGACGGTGGGAGGTTGGCTGGTTGGTCCTGCCCCCAAATGTTGTGTGAGGGGGCGATCATGGTTGTGGCCAGCCAGGAGGAGGGGCCACGGGAAGTTGGCTGGCGGGCCTTGCCTCTGATCGAAGTGGTGGGGGGAAACTTGGGGCAGAGCTGGCTGCGGGGAGGGGCCATGGGCCGATTGGGGTGGTGGGGGCCCATAAGGGGTGGGGCCGGCCGGGAGGAGAGACTGCAGGAGGTTGGCTGGCTTGCCCCGCCCCCTACTGGGGTAGGTGGGATCAGGAGTGGGGCTGCGGTAGGTTGGCTCCCAGCCCCACCCACAATCGGGCCAGTTCGCTGGCCTCAGTGGGTGTCATAGCAACCGGTTATTCTGGTCACTGGCTTTTTATATATATACTAGAGGCCCGGTGCACAAAAATTTGTGCACTCAGAGGGGGAAGGGGGGTCCCTCAGCCCGGCCTGTGCCCTCTCACAGTCTGGGACCCCTCGGGAGATAACGACCTGCTGGCTTAGGCCTGCTCCCGGGTGG
>NW_005354999.1:1276996-1290702 GCF_000412655.1 Myotis brandtii
CAGTCTGGTTGAGGGGCTGAGGGCTGTTTTCAGGCTGGGGGGTGACTGAAGCTCCCAACCACTCCTTTTTTTCTTTTTTTTCTTTTTTTAATTCTGGGCCAGCTTTAGCTCTGAGGCCTGGCTCCAAGTCTTAGGCCTCGGCTGCTGAAAGCAGGTATCTGGTTTGTTTGGGTTCTATAATCAAAACACTGTTTCAACTCCAGCTCTGAGATCCTGGCTGGCTGAAAGCAGGTTTCTGGGGTTTTGTTTAGCTTCTATATTTGTAACAATGTTTCAAACTGCAAGCTCAGAGGCCGGCAAGGCAGGCGGGGAATGTTGGAGTCCTCCGTCACTGAAGCAAGCAAGCCTCCTGTTCGCTTCAAGCTGCCTGGCTGACGGCCGCCATCTAGGCTGGCAGCTCATTTGCATATCGCCCTGATTAGTCAATGGGAAGGGTAGCAGTGTGACACCAATTTGCATGTTTCTCTTTTATTAGTGTAGATAGATTATCTAAAGAGTTCATCAAAATGCAATTGGAAGCTTTAAAAATGCACACCTAATTCAATCTTGCCTAAATTTTAAATCTTTTATATGGAAAAATCATTACTATATATTTACTATATAGTGTGTAAATATAACCATTCAACACAGATGTGGGGTAAAGTATAGTGAAAAAAATTTACAAAGAGTAAAGACAAACTGACTAAATTTACTTTATTAATGGTTTTTACACCCTAGAAGTCTTGCACACATGCATACCTCATACATATCACCTTTTATATTAAGTAAAACAGATTTCACTGCTTCAATGAATAAGCTGTTTTCCCCAGAGTAAGAAAAAGCACATTGTGAAGCTCCTTGATGAAACATCTCCTAGCTCAATACTCTTGGACACACAAAGTCAATCCATTGGACACACAGAACACAGGAAATGCAGAAAGGCCAAGGAGAGAGTCTTTGAGTCTCCTTCCTAAGCTCTTTGCTAACACCTTCCAATGAACAGTGAGGAAAATGTGGCGTATTTTAATTATGGAAATAAATACATTTCTCAATTTTATTTAATCAAAAATTATCAATTGCTACAAAACATTTTCTTTATTGTGACTAATCATTCACCACCTTCTGCATTCCCACCTCACCAATTTCAAATGAAGAGATTAACCAAAGACCTTATATGCATAGATAGCCAATGGACATAGACAATAGTGCAGTGAATGCCAAGGGCAGGTGGAAGGAGGCAAAGGGAAGGAAATGGGGGACATCAGTAATACTGTCAACAATATAAATATTATAATATAATATAATGGGGACACCCCGCTCCAATGCCTGAATATTGTACACTGGGCCTCTAGTATAATAACATAACATAACATAACATAACATAACATAACATAATATAATATAATATAATATAATATAATATAATATAATATAATAAAAATGTTCTTATAAACAAAGAGAGGGGCAATCCACAATGATAGGTTCTATTCTACAAAATTATCCAGGATTAAATTAAAAGAGGATAAAACCACTGGGTAATTAAATAAACATTGATTGTTCAGTCTCTTTTTAAAATCTCTTTTTAAAAATCATGTTAGCATAATAGAATTCTTGGACAACTAAGATTTTAAATTAAAAGATTCCACTCAAAGTCTCTAAAGTTTAGCCAGGGATCATGACACACTCATTTCAAATATTTTCTTCTTTTGATTACATCTCACTGTTCGGGGATGATGACTATTTATTCATTTCCTGCAGAAAGAGGGATGGGAGCTTTCCTGAAATATAACTACAAGCTGGACCATGGGCACATGAGTGATGAATGTGGAGACAGGAAAACTGGTATTCTAAGTCTGGCTTTACTGTTTACTAGCTGTATAACTTTAGAAAAGCTGATGACCTAAACCTTAGGACCCTGTGAATAAAGCTGGAAAATAATACCTACCTATCTGGTAAGGTTGCTGGGGTATTTGTTATACAAAATATAAACCAGCAGCACACATCTGGCATAAAGAAGAGGCTAAAGCATACTTGCTCATCACAAGGGCCAGGTTCATCTCCCTCAATACCTTTGGGCCACAGCACCATCAGACACATTCTTATCACTGCTGACAAGGTCCTTTAGTTTTCTTAGAAAGAGCCAAAGACTCCTCATAACATTTGTGCAAGTTGATGTTCAAACTGCACCCCCCAACTGCCAAATGTTAGATGTAATGAGCATTTTTAAAGCCTACATTTATGAGTGCAGCATTGAATGCAACAAGGCAAGTGTTTCTATAATCACCTCAGACTGTTCTGAAGTGGTACAGCTACCAGGGGCATCATCCAAGAAGATGTGTGTAAGTCTTTATTGCAATAGTGACACCATCCATGTAAATAAGACAGATCTAGAAGGGGGAATAGGTGTGGAACAGACACTAATAACACTGATAACATGAAAGCAACACGTCTGACACAACACATAGTGTTTGACCTAATCAAGATCTTTACAGATTAGCAGAAATTAAGTGTATGTACATATAATGTTATGGTAAAATCCATCTTCAACCACTTTTAATTTAACTTCCTTCAGAATAACATTATCACATTGGGTTAGTCTGGGACCACAGTTATATAAAAATCTATAATCATAATATAAACACGAGCCAGGTTCTTTTGGCTATGTCAAGGGCAATCTCAAAGTCTGGCCATTGTGGGGATCTGATACAGTATAAAAAAGCAAAATAGGTAGCCTATCAGCTATTTTTAGATATTTTTCTTTGTGCTCTCATATCACTAGACTGTGTGTGCGTGTGTGTGTGTGTGTGTGTGTGTGTGTGTGTGTGTGTGTGTGTGTGTGAAGATGGTTTCACCTCATTAAATCTTAGGAATTTTGCCAGTGTGTTCACGTCAGTGTTCATTCAAGCGCAAATCTTTTGCCTCAGAAGCTTTGTGTGAATATTGGTTGTTCTCGGGCTTTAATTTAGATCCAAATAAGCCAATAAGGGATTTAAAAAACAACTGCAAGAAATGCCCCCATTTGGAGAAGTGCAGCTTCCCATGACTGAAACTAAGCCTGAGTGTTCCAACAGGCAAAGTTGAATTCCTGTCACTCTTGTCCAAAAGCTTACACCAGCGTATTACAACAGCAATATTACAAAGGCAATATTATGCCTTTGCCAATTTCTTATGCTTAACAAAATATTTGTTCATTTAAAAAAATAATCTATATAACAAAATTTGATTTGTGTATCCTGTTACTTAAACTTTTTCCTTGTGGTTTTAATGCTCAATTTTTCCTAATTTTAAATCAAATGTATATTTAACATAGAGCAGTTTTTCAACCTTGGGCATTAATGATATTTGGGCCAGATATTTGGTGTATTGGGGGAGTGACTGTCCTGTTCATTGCAGGCTGTTTAGTACCATCCCTAGCCCCTAGCCAGGAGATACCAGTAGCAACCTCCCTAAAGGTGTGACAAATAGAAATGTCACCAAGTATTGCCAATGTCTCCTCAGAGGGAAAAACATCACCTTTTTGAGGACTACTGATCAGAGTTATTGGGAAATACAACAAGACAAATGAATCAAAAGATCCTACAACAATGGGCTACTAACAATAAAGATTTCTTCACAGATGTTTTAATATATTGAAATAACATTGCACATTCAACTCTATATACAGTTTTTGTGTAACATTTATTAAGAGCACTTTACAATTGTATTAATGTTTTTTCAAAATATTTAATGCCTAATATATTTTGTGTAGCTATTACCATCATTTAGTTAGCCCTTCATATGTCTATGCTTTTGTATTGTTTATAATATTTTGCTATAACGAACAACTCATACATAAATGTTTAAGTATTTATTCTCTTATAAACATAGAATATAAGTTTAGGAAGGTGGTCCCTGGGAATAAACACCATACCCAGAATAAGAAACTAATTTCCTGTGACAATAACTGGTTATAACCAGGCTTTGACCAGATAGAGTAGATTGGAAGAACACGTTTATATCCAAATTTCAACTGTTGAACTCATTCATTCACTGCTACATCTGTACTGATATATCCTCCCATTGCCTGGAGGAATAACAAGGTTTGGAAAACTAGGTCAGGGATTAATTAAGCATCCTCATAGATTTTGATAAGTAATCAATTGGGAAAAGGAGTCTTGATGCCCAAGAACAACTCAACCCCTAGAGGTAAACATAAAAAGGGTGATGCTCAGGCATTAATGTTAACCATTGTTAAGCCATTCTGTTCCAGTGTGCATGAAGAGCTGTATAGGCAATATATTTGAAAAGATATTGCTAGCTAAGGATGACACTTTAAAATAAAAATCAATAGAGACACTATTGATGTCTACTGGACACACTTTTGTCCTACATTCCCATAAGCATTCTGTAATTTATATTGCACAACTACTACAAAGTATTTTAAGCTAAAGAAAAAGTATTCCACAAGTATAAAATTAGACACAGAAGAGTATACTTTTGGAGACACATAGCAGAAATAAATTGGGTGTTAAGCTGATGATTATCAATGGTGGGTATTTCTGATACTGCATACGAATATACTAAAGATATGACAGTCCCATTCTAGGTGTGGTATAAAATTTTATGGCTAATCTATACCAAAATTGACCAGGTGATAATATTTTCATAGTACTTCTCTTCCCTATCTGAAGTCTGATAGTAGAATATCTCAGATTTCATACAGGACCTTTGTATGTAGTCAACCATTTGGAATACACAGACATTGAATATATATATTCACACACATATGTTGAAATATATATTTAAATATATGGGTATATTATAGGTATATAGTAAATTAGTTCTTGTTTATGACATTTAGATAACATTTAAGTAACATTTTAGTCATATGAGACATCTCACAAGTCAGATATATTTTAACCAATTATAGCTATGTAAACAAGAAAATCCATGTGGTATAAGGTTCGTAAGACTTCTTTACAAATTTGCAGACATTCCTTGTATATGACTATGGAAAACTAGAAAGTGTAGTCAGAGAGACTAAATAAATAAATTCAACTACGGTATCGCCAACTATATACTTAGACACTTTATCATTACAGCGCAATGAATTCTATAAAGCCATGACATTGGCTTCACACTATACTAAGCAAGAAAGCAATTTTCTCTTAGTTTTTATTTGTATGTTTGTTTTAATTGACAGTAACACTTGATAGTACTTTTTTTACTCTAAGGCATTTATAACCATATTTTTCTATATTAAGTACTTATACATTTTCTTTCACTAGTGATACACTATTTAAAATGTAATTTTTAATAGTTTACCAATAATGGATTCCTCCAAAAGCAGTAGTGTTTTATCAATGATGTCATTCATATAATGTCTCACATTTTGAATAAATTATGATTAAAATTTAAGAAAATTCCAGAATTAATAATTACAAGAATTTAAGAATGAGTTTACCTTGGTACATATTTTCAAAAGACAATTTCAATAGATGAGTTAGACATTTAAAAAACAAAAATGAAGTTATATCAGGATATCAAGGCCAAGAGTAAGGTTTCTGATACAGTTAGAACCCTCTATCTTCCACTTACTCTATTTCAACTTCTCTTAAGTTTTTTTTTATAGAAATTGAGATTAATAATAATGCCTTTAAGCTGTGTAAAGATTAAGTTAGACAATATATGTAATGTATTAGTATAGTTTCTAGTTCACAATAAGCACATAAAAATTGGCACCTACCATTATTATAACCAGGAAAACATTCTAGTGATTGTCATAATATCTTTCTTAAATTGGCATCATACAAAAATAAAAATTTTTAATAAAATACTTGGTATATGCTAGAAGGAAAATTGTTAAGATATGAAGCAGGTAGTGGGAAAACAGCTGTTTAATATCTCATTGTGGCCTCTGGATTTTGAAGCCAAATGCACATAAAGTATGACCCATTCACTTCCCAATGAACTATCAGAGATTTGTGACTTTGTCCCCCCTGCTTCCAATTATTCCAATGAGCATTTATTGTGCATTCAATAGATGCTCAGGAAAAAGTAAATTAAGTGAAACATAGCCTGTGACTTTAAAGAGCTCAGAGTCTAATGTGAAGGCCAGAAGCACTCCATAATTGGCTATTTGAAGACAAACCTGTACAAAGTATGATGGGAATAAAGAAAGCAAGCAAATAAATCTGTAATGTTCTACATGGGAAGTCTTCACAGGGAAGGCAACTTTGTAAGCATGCTCACATAGGATATAGAAACCAGAAAGTTAATGTTCTAAGGGCTTTGAGATAGTATCTAGTCTTCCCTAACTTTAGAGATGAAGAATCTGAAGCTCCTGTCCTATAGGAGTAGATAATCTCCACAGGCGGCCTTCATCAATTGCTTCCCTTACTATAACATCCATCCGACCACTCACAATAGATGAAGTCTCATCCTCCTCCCTTTGGAAACAGTGTGGCTTTCAAGACTTGCTTGACCAATAGCATGTAGCAGAGTAGATTTCAAGAATTTGCAGGGCTAATTTACAAAAAGCTTTTCATTCATTCAGCCACTATGAGAGAAGCCCAGATCACATGGAGAAGCCACTGGTCTATATCCAAAATTGCATCCACACTCATTACCAGCATACGAGAGAGCCTTTCTGAACTTCCAAATGACTTGAAACCCAGCATCCATTCTACTGCAATCACTTATTAGAGATCCAAAGTGATAACTATAGAACTGAGCCTAGTCAGAGCATAGATGCATGAGAGATAATAATAAACTGGTTTTAAGTCCCTAAGTTTTAAGGTGGTTTGTTACACAGCAATTAATAACTAGAAAGCCCCCAAGGCATACAATTAGTCAGTTATAAATCTCCAAATCCTGTTTAGTGTGTCTTTCCTAACAGCATGTCTCTGTATACATATATACTGAGCCTCCAAACTGCCCTTTGTTTACAGGATTTAAGCTGTGATCCATTAAATAAATCCTTACAAGATGAATCCTTCTGGATGTCTGATGCTGAACAATGGCTTTAGCCTTAGAACACAGCTACTTGACCTTGCAGAGAACTCTCAGGACAAATCCTGAGGAGTCATCAGTATCTTGGCCCTGTATATACACATCAATCTATGCTCTATTCCAGTGATGGAGAACCTATGACACGCATGTCAGAGGTGACACGTGAACTCATTTTTTTGGTTGATTTTTCTTTGTTAAATGGCATTTAAATATATAAAATAAATATCAAAAATATAAGCCTTTGTTTTACTATGGTTGAAAATATCAAAAAATTTCTATATGTAACACGGCACCAGAGTTAAGTTAGGGTTTTTCAAAATGCTGACACGCTGAGCTCAAAAGGTTTGCCATCACTGCTCTATTCATTCTTTTCTGGGATTCTCCTCTTTATCCACTGACTTTTTTTATCTTCTGAGACTTTTCAATCAACCCCTAATCCCCATAAAATATCCTGCATCTAAACCTACTCACCTGACTTCCCAACCTGGACCTGCTGGCCTCTATTTGGATAAGTCTTGCTGCCAAAATAACCACCCCTACCCCTAAAACTTTTTTCCCCACAAACCAGTAAAAGACAAAAGGGTATATGGTTTCAAATTTCACCCTAATAGGACATAGTCACAAACACATTCAGAAAGGAGACAGAGTATGTTGGCCCCTATATCTCTTCAGGGAAGGAGATATTGGACCAAAGGTCCCACAGTCAAAGCCCCTATTTATTTCTAAGGAATAAGACAATCAACAAAATGTTTATATTTAGGGGAAACACAAAAGGCATAAAGATCCCTGATTTTTAACCTTTCTACAACAATTATATTTTCTCATTCACATCTCCAGAATAAGTATAGCAAACTGTTGCTCTACTCATTGACAAAAACTATTAATTTTGTATGTGTACATAAGAATAAGTTTTGCAGGATTTCTGTATTTTGTGATTATCCTCTAAACCTTCTCATCCTCTAAACCTTTGAATTTCTCTAAAATTAACTCTTATTACTTGTTATGTTTTAATACCTCAGGTTCTGCTAATTCTATGAGCTAAAAGATAGCAATGGAAACCTGTGTGTGTGTGTGTGTGTGTGTGTGTGTGTGTGTGTGTTTTCATGTGTTGCATGTTATGACAGTCTCATTTACACATCTCATCCTATTATGGGAAGAATGACTAATATAATTTTTAAGTCAGCAAATTTCATGAAGAGGCAATTCCCCTGTGTAAAAATACTTAATATGTGATTTGATCACAAGATAGAGTAAGTAAGCATCACATGACTATAAAGAAATTACCTATATGAGATGGACTATCTGTTTCAGGTCCCCAAGTGTCACATTCATTACCAAAGTACCACACATTTTCCATGTGATGTCCTAGGACCCTGAAAGAATGCATTTATAACACTTTGATGAGCCTTTTATTTTTTAGAGGACATTTCATGCTCCCTGATTCACCACAGATTAAACACATAAATAAAATAAATTGTGCGAAAAGGACAGTGCCATTGGGATATTCCTCAATTGTCTCTGAAAAACTCTGCAAATTGAGGTACAAATTCTTCTGGATATAGTATATGGATGGGTACTGGTTACTTTTACAGTGATATACAAAACTTAAAATTCATTCACATCTGGAAAAGATCCAAAAACACGTTGCTTTAATGAATAAAATAAGAACTTTTAAATATTGGGAATCTTCATTGTAACTATAAGAGCACTAACACACTTAAAGAAATTGGGGCTGGGGCGGAAGTGTCTTGAAGTTACTGCTCACCTGCTCTGTACAAGGAATTGTGCTAAATTCTTTATGCATCTGGAAGAGGTGAGTACTTCCAATATCATTCGAATTTCACAAAATAGGAAAATGAAGCAGAGATTAGGTATTCTGTTAAAATTATACAGCTAGTTAGAAGCAGAGGTGGGATTTGAACCCCAGAAGTGTGGCTCAGAGCCTGCATGCTTAAACATTACACTATACCACAGGTCAGCATCCATGTCCCATGGGCCAGGCCCACAACCTATTTCTGTAAATTAAGTTTTGTTAGAACAGAGTCACACCCATCCTTTTACATACTGTCTATGGCACTCATCACAGCAGAGTAGAGTAGTTATGACTGAGTCCATACGGCCTACAAAGCAAAATGGCCTTCAAAGTTGGTTTTATACTACGATCCTATACTATACTACACCCATAAAACATGGTTATGAAATAATAAGAAAACAACACTTAATGGAAAACATCTCTATTTCCACACAGAAAAGCAAATCTCTTTAGAAGGAGGAAAAAGTATTTTAGATGTTTAATGTTCTGAATCTATGTGATTCATTCCCATAATCTCAAGGCTTATAAATTTTCCAAATATTTCATTTCCCCTTTCTGACCATAAATCTATCATCTAGCCTGGATATAAAGCTACAGATGAGCCTATTTTATTTTCACCACAGGAAATCAAAATGAATAATCTGGAACCAAGGAAGAATATGATTCTAAAAATCTTTATGATATATCACACAAAAAGGTTTATTTTAAGTTATCTTTATTGTTAAAAATATTACAGACGTTCCCTTTTTCCCCCATTGACCCCTTCTAGCCTGCACCTGCCCCCAACCCCAGGTCTTCACCACACTATTGTCTATATCCATGTTATATGCATATATGCAAATAAATTCTTTGGCTAAACTCTTCCCACTCACCCTGCCTTACCTTTGAGATTAGACAGTCTGTTCCATGCTCAAATGTGCATTAAGTATGACATCATTATCCCAATTTAAAATGAAAACCAAAGAATAAGTTAAGGTAAAGAACCTCTAGATGCTATAAAAGTATTTCTAATCCTAGAACACTTTCCAGATTAATAAATCAAAACCTTTATTGTTTAGTTTTGGAGCAAAATCCAGTATGAATATTCCCATATTTATTTCATATTATTTTGGTATTTATGACATTTTCTTAGTGTTCATAACTCATAACTTTTAAAAACTCTATAAAACTAGATATTGAATATAATTTAAATATAAGAATGTGTATCATATCAAATGAAAATTTTAGAAATTTATATATTTGTATATATAAAATACATATTATCACTCTTGATAGTCATTAGCATATAGTCAGTGAAAGCATGGTACTACTTAAAATATGAATTAAATAACTGTATAGAGAAAAATTTAACATCATAAATGCAAGCAAAATAATGTTTATCTTTTTTAGAATGTCCAACCTTAAAAACAAGGTGTGTTAGTTATTTCATTATTTAATCAATAATATATTTCTGTTTGTTTGTTTTTTCTCCAGCAGCAAAAGTAAGCCTTTGCAGATTCTATGTTGATTAGATAGTAGGAAAAAATTTTATAAGTGAATTTCAATTACTTCCAACTGGGTACTTTATGATGATTAATACCCGTGAATAACATCTTTTTGAACATAGGTATTTTTAGATACAAATTGAAAGCTAGTTTGCTCCCATTGCATCTTTATTTTTGTTTTTAAGACAATTTTCAATTTGTTTTCATGGTTCTTATCATTTTATTTCATCATGTGTAAATTGAGATTCTCATGCACAGTTGCCATTAGCTATAGTAATAGCGTTATAGTCATAGTTCAAATAGTGTTATAGTCATAGTTTGCTGGTTTGTAAAAATCTTTACACTAAAGCAGCGGTTCTCAACATGTGGGTCGTGACCCCTTTGGCGGTCGAACGACCCTTTCACAGGGGTCGCCTAAGACCATCCTGCATATCAGATATTTACATTACGATTCATAACAGTAGCAACATTACAGTTATGAAGTAGCAACGAAAATAATTTTATGGTTAGGTCACAACATGAGGAACTGTATCTAAAGGGCCAGAAGGTTGAGAACCACTAGACTAAAGTATGATTTATTCTTGCCCTGGAAACTTGGCTTTGTTACTAGTACTTCTCCTTAATCTTCAGCATTACAGAGATGGGAGACTTTCTCAAAGAATGATCCTTTCCTCAATTAAAAAATTTGGTGTACTATATGTATCTAGAAGCTTATCTCTTATTTAAGTTTTAGATTTCAGATTTCTTGAAACACTGAAATGATAATACCACCAAAAACATCAACACAATAGGTTTTTTTAATATCCCAGTATACCAAACAGCCGGAAATGAGAGTTATGATGAGTTAAAGGATTATATTGAGGACAGTGTTAATAAACAGTCCCCAGGGATCACTGGATTCTCCATGTGCTGGTAGTAAATGAGATACATACCACCCATCAGTTTTTAGGAAGGGCATAGTTAGCCCCGGCTCTATAATAAGTTGTACCAAAATTTAGTGTCTTAGAATAGCGATTTTCAGAGAAAAAAGTAAAAGAAAAGAAAGAAAAAATAAACAAAAAGAATAATGACTTTCAACCTTCTTCATCTCATGGCACACATAAGCTAATTATTACTAAAATTATGCAGCAAACCAAAAATATTTTACATTTTTTGCTTAACTGACCAAAAAATAGGGATAATTTTTATTAATTTA
Source organism: Myotis brandtii (assembly GCF_000412655.1). Lineage (NCBI taxonomy): Eukaryota > Metazoa > Chordata > Mammalia > Chiroptera > Vespertilionidae > Myotis > Myotis brandtii. The sequence goes on from NW_005354999.1 coordinate 1,288,458, forward strand.
CCCCCAAAAATTACCTACCCTTTCTACTCCATAGTGACTTTTTAAAAAAGCAGATGTCTTGCTTATATATAAGGTTTTCTGGTAACAAGAATTAAGCAATCAGATGTAACTTTATTATGCAACATAACCAATAAGATGTAACACTATTATATGGCCTATATATTTATAGGTCAAGACAGAGCATTAATAACAAATTGCTATTGTTGTGTGGACTGTTGTCATTTTTCATTTATTTCACCATCTAAAGGAAAAGAGGTCAGTGCCCCTGACTAAATAGTCAGGTATTGCATGTTTTAAAAATTCTTGAGGCACACCAGTTGAAAATTGCTGGCTTGGAACCACAAACCTTTACCTTACATTTTCTAAAGGTCAAAAATCTGGCCAAGCTAAATGCTGCTGCCACAGAGTCTCCCAATCAAGTGCCAACCAGGCTGTATTCTCATCTGAAAGTTTCACCAAGGGAGGATCATCTTCCAAACTTTCAAATATTGAGGGGACAAAGGTTTCGTCCTTTCTAAATTTTGGACTGAAGATTTCAGTCCTCCACTGGCTCAGTCCTAGTTTCTTGCCACATGCCCTCGCCACAGGCCAGCTCACACCATGATTTCCCTTAGTATGAGGCCTTCAACAGAGATTGAGAGAGGATGTTTAAGACAGAATATGGTCTTTCTTAAGATAATTTCAGATTAACATGCAATCACTATTGCACTTTTTATTTGTTAGACCAAATTTAAGCACGAAAGCATGCATACCAAGATGTGGGGATCAATGAGGTTCCATCTTAGAGGTTTGCCACCACAAGGGGGTGTTAAAAACTATTTTACTAGTTTTACACCACAATATTTCATTTTCCATTGTCGAGAGTCTCAAGAAAAGGCATTTCAAATGTCACTTATTTCTTCAATTTTAAGGTTCTGTAAGCCTCACTGTGTCTACCTATTTTGTGTAGCAGTGTTTCGAAACCTATTTGTGGTGAAGAATCAGTTTTATTTTCCCCCACCGTTGTAGAATAAGTATACAACAAAATAAATTATTTTAAAATAAAATAAAAACAGACACTAAGAGGATTCCAAGTCAGTTGCAGGTGGAAGCCATACTCAAATGTAAATGAGAACACAACCACCCAAAATCTATGGAGCATGATGACAGCAGTCCCAAGGGGGAAAGTCACAGCATTACAGGCCTATTTTAAGAAACAAGAAAAATCTCAAATAAAAAATCTATTTCACACCTAAAGGAACTTGAAAAACAACAACAAACAAAGCTCAAACTGAGTAGAAGAAAGGGAATAAGAAAGATCAGAACAGAAACATCATAAAGTCTAAAAATTCAATAAAACCTAGTGTTCATTCTTTGAAAAGATAAATAAGATTGACAAATTTTTAACCAAACTCAACAAGGAAAAAAAGGACCCAAGTAAAGAAAGTCAGAAATTAAAGAGGGGAAGTAACAACTGACAGCAAAGAAATACAAAGGATTGTAAGAAAATATTATGAACAGCTATATGCCAACAGATTGGAAAACTAGGGTAAAATGGATAAATTCATAAAAACAATAAATCTTCCAAAACTGAATCAGGAAGAATCAGAAAATCTGAATAACCAATTACAAACAATAAACTCAAAACAGTAATAAAATAAAACACAAAATGTTAATTTCAGTATTATTTACAATAGCCACAATTTGGAAGTAGCCCAAGTGCCTATTGGTAGATCAGTGGGGAAAAAAAAAGCTGTGGTACATTTACACAGTGGAATAGTACTCAGCCATAAAAAAGAAGAAACATCCTACCTTCTGTGACAACATGGGTGGACCTGGAGAATATTATGCTGAGTGAAATAAGCTAGTCAGAGAAAGACAAACACCATATGATTTCACTTATATGTGGAATCCACTGAACAAAATAAACTACAAGCAAAATAGAAACAGACTCATAGATATAGAGAACAGACTGACAGCTGTCAGAGGGAAAGGGGTTAGGGGGGAACTGAGTGAAAAAGATGACAAAGACATAGACAATAGTATGGTGATTGCCAGAGAGAAAGGGAGGAGGAGGGAGGTGAAAGAGGGAAAAGGGGACAATAAATGATGGTTGAAAGATACTTGACTTTGGGTGGTGAGCATGTAATGCAATATGTAGATGATGTGTTATATAGTGGTGCACTTGAAACCTGAATGGTTTTATTAACCAACTAGAGGCCTGGTACACAAAATTCTTTCATGGGGGGGGGGGGGGAAGGGGGGG